>NC_142931.1:71396497-71463997 GCF_046866305.1 Octopus bimaculoides | reverse complement strand
ACTTTACTTTTTATCTTTCCATGGTCAATAATAGAGTGCCAATCCAGAACAATGAACTGGTTGAATAATGACAGTGTTCTACAAGACATCTTCGGGTATTTTGTTCCAACTCTTTATGTTCTAATTTCAAATCACAGTAGTCTTCTTCCGTTACAAACCGAATTCTTTCGCCCAATTTACCCCCCCCCCCACCCGACTTTGAATGATTTTAGCACAGTCTTCTGATTTGGATGCATTTGGACCACTCCATTCCCTTCACGAATCTTGGATCCCTAATTAATTGTCAAGAGCACTGCCGTTCCTGCTCACGAAGTGATGAATTGAAATTACCTTTGTATTTAATATGCTGACACTCACCTATTGGTCTATGATTAACGGCATTTCAGTGTTGTTAATCCATTTGTTCTTCAGCTATAACTGACCTTCCATCTGTTACGACATCATGGATTCTAGTCGATTCGATAAACAGAACAACCTGCTCTCGAAATTAACATGCAATTGATTGAGCACTCCACAGACACATGTACCCTTAACATTGATCTTGGGAGATTTAGCATGACAGGGTGTGACAAAGCCGTCACTTCGAAATACAGATACTACTTAATTTTGCCAGCTGAGTGGATTGATGCAACGTAAATTAAAGTGTCTTCCTCAAGGACATAATGCAATGCCAGGTATCAAACTCACAACTTTATGATCACGATCGGCATACCCTAACCACTAAACCACTTTCCTTCAGTTATAATATATCTAGGACACCATTATTACTTAATATGATCTCCTAAGTGTTATTTTAGGGCGAGTTTGCTCACTCACTAAGTTTCGAACATATGATTATCTGCTTTATAAACATTTCTATCTTCTGTTGGTCCAGATAGGTTTCAGACATATTTGACATGTAAAAGACCATCTTTTTGTGGGTTGGCATGAAGAAAGAATTCTCACTTTTGGCAAAAGGTGTACCAGAGCAAAACCTTTTGACATGCTTCTTACGTTCTCATCAGTATTAGATACTATGTGAGACAACTAAAAAAATGAATGACAAATTTTTCATTCTTATAAGAATTTAGAACTTAACTGATTGCGTGCTATGACCACTAGACCAGACCAAAATATTTGGTTCACAGTCGAAACTGTTTTGTGAAATAAACAAACTTCGATCAATTCACATATTTAATATGTGAAAAGTTCATTTTCACTGTGGTATGCCATAGAAAGTTATTATTACTTCAGACAAAATGCTTAAGACACTAGGCCCACTTTGTAGTGACCTTATGGATTAATATTTGAATTTGAAGCTACGTGTGCTCTCATCAGAATAAGATGCCAAGTGGGACAACTATGAAATGACTGGAAGCTTTCACTTCCTTATTAGACATAAGTAGAAATTATCTACTGACTGCATACTATGACTCCTGGGCTGGAACAAAATTACATAGAGTTGAGGTGATTGAGAAATGCGTTTATTTCACAACAATGCTTCGCGTGCCAACCATTAATTTTGCTCTATCTTGATGATGATGACAATGATGACATTGATGAATAATACTGCAGTTTATTAGAAACTGTGTCAGAAAATGGTTAAAATGTAAAACTGTATCTTAAACTACTGCCATGCTTTCCCTGCCTACTGGAGAACTAGAAGTTTAATATTAATTGTTGATTCTTTTTTTTCTACCTTTGCTTCTTTAATTATTCATAAACTAAATATATAAAAACACACTTAAAAATACTTTTTGAAATTTCTTTTGTTGTTTTTAAATGTTTTGTGATCACGTGATGCCTTGATTGAAAAGATTTGCATTTTAAGACTTCATAGTCAGTCTAGTTTTTTTTTTTCTGCAGACAGTACATTCAGAACGACGTTTTCTATTGCTATTGTATCCAACCCCTTCTTAACATGCTAAAGTATATATGTGGAAGATTTGGTCTCCATTTCAAGCAGTTCAATTGTTGGTCAGCCATAAAAATGTAATAATAATTTACTATAATTGTCTCCAAGTAGTGTTTTCCTATAAAGAAAATCTACCTTCTGTATAATTAGCTACTATAATGTTACTTAAATCTCTTTAATTTTTATTTTTACTGAGCATTTTTCTTATTCAACATTTGTATCAAAGCAAAAATAATTATAGGTCGAATTTTTGACGCATTGAAATCATTTGTATAAGTAATATGTTTTTATGCTTACATTTTTCTATTTAAGAGAATAGAAAAGCAGAAGAGCAAAATCTGATAAAGGTGAATAAAGAAAAAAAAATGACTGATTTGAAATTTTACAATATTACACTTAATGAACTGAGTTCAAAAGAGAAAAATAGCTATGAAAGAAAAGAAATTGGCTAAAAACAGTTGCAGATCAAAAGACTTGCTATAACTTACCATGCTGTTAGCTCAAATCTAAAACAAAAAGAGCCAAGAGGAACAAAGAGAAAAAAAATTCTCAGTTGTTGTTATCTAGCTTAGGTCATCTCTGATCAAACAGACTTATTATCAAATATGTTCCAGTTGTAGCTATCCTTTATTTTGTTTTATAGATGTAGTATGTCTAGGATACATCATGTCTTTCATCTTTTAGGATGGAAAGGTGTGGTTGGAGAGAGAATTAGTTGCTATTTGTTTACAAATCAATCAACTACACTGAGTTTCTCTCATAAGCCTGGAACATTTGCAAAAGTTCATTCTGATAAATAGGAGTGCATCAAGATAAGCTTTGACAGTTTAAGAATGTAGTAGTCAACATTTCAATAACTATAATCCTGGTGGGGTTTGTACAACGTCCAGAGTTAAAATGGCCCAGTCCAATCCACTTGACTCTATATTTGTTCTCCATTGGAAGAACAAATTGCAAATAACATTCACAGTAAGGTTGATGACAGTCTCATCAGTAGAGTTCTATATTTAAGAGGTGAGGAATTATGTACATTATTTACATTTGACGGGTATTTACACACATAAAATACGCGTTTGTTGTTAACACGAAATTTCTCCCAAGACACCTGATGAAACCTGGAGGGTATATCAGCCGAAACGTTATGCTAACAATAAACAAAACGGGGACAAATATCTGTCAAATGTAAATAATGTAAATAAATTCTCATCAGTATGTGTTCCCATTTAAACTCTTTCTACAAATATATAACATGTATTGAGATGAACTCTACCAAAACAATCTACATCAAATGTACAGCAATCTGTTTTACTTAACTTTGGAGAACACTAAACGGCCATAAAATCTCTGCAAAATTGCTTAGTAAATCACATATCTAATAGGCAATTGCTGAAGATGTTTTCCTATCTTAAATAAAGAATTTGTGAAATGTAGCATACAACTGATATAAATAAAGCGATTCTGGCTTTTTTTTCTTTTTAATGATGAATTCAAACAAGTTTACAGTAGTTCTTTGCAAACAGCTATTATCAAAACGGTCAAATGTTTTCAAATTCTTATAATTTCAGTAAAGTTCGAATTCCAACGTAATTTTATATCATTTTAAAATTCTGACACTGTAATATTATTCATAAATAGATGATAATGATGATGATGATAGCTTCAATAACGATAAATATTTTTAAAAATTAGTATTGAATCATCAAGTTGTGAAAATCATATTTTTTTCTTTATTGGTTACATACATTAACATGCGGTTGACCCAGTTAAATGTTTCTTAATTCATGAAACCTTAGGTGAGATTATTGAGTATTACACAAAATGTTTAATAAGTATTTAATAGAAAACTCGGTAATAAGAGGGCTTAGATGTAAAACGTCAGAGAGTCGGATACACTTGAATAAGCATGTGATGCAAATGGAGAATGCCAATTGTATAAAGTGATGAGTACTTAAGATGGAAAAAAAATTAAACAGGAGGGGAGAAAGAGAGAGAGAGAAACTAAGAAAGACGTGGTGTGAAGTGGTCAAAATTGATCATGATCAGCTGAATCACTCAAGGAGATGACAAAGGATGGATGCTTGATTACAAAACACCACACAGAGCAGACACACACTCCAGTATCAGCATAGCAAAACTCACTTATGAGGGTGATTAATAATATTTCGTGACTAATATTTCATTGAGTTTCCCTGATAAGTATACTCCTGTTAAAGTCTGTACTTACTGCCCTTTTTGTTACCTTCATCATCTATCACCAGCTATACTGATCATTGTACCAAGCTTCCTGCATAACAAATAAGAGTATTTGCTCTTTTCATATTTAATCCTTTTAAAATCACCCTTTTTTTAAAATCATTCTGCTTCTTTCTCACCATCAACTTTATATTACTTTACTTCCTTTCCTTTGCCACTCCTGTGTAACAAATATACCTGTATTCAGTATCCTTTATTATCACCTTCTAAGCAGTAACCATCATTGCCGGCCATAAACCGACTGGACCGATTCCTCCCAGTTGGACCCCATGCTGAAGGGAGTTCTGCGCTCAAGAGGGCCACATTCTATACTGCAATATTTCATAAAGGTGATCCCGAAATCTTTTAAAAGAATCTACATGATCTTTCAAAAAAAAAACATACTTTCTACACTTTAATGATACAAGATATCAACAGATCCCATTCATCTGAGACTGCTTGGGTTAGCTGCTGAATTTGAAGAGATTTATTGTATTTTTAGTGTAAGAGTCAGTATGTATGTTTGTATGTGAATATTTAGGAATGTTCATGGGGATGTTTCGGTAAATTATTTGTGTGTCTGTGAGAGTATGTATGTGGGTGAATTGTATATATGCTTATGATTTGTATGTCATTCTCTATAAATATCGTTACGCCGCACGCGAACCTCCGAGAAAACTCGCGTGCGACGACGATGCTCAGTGAATCAGGAGTCCACGAAGCCTGTAGAGCAGCGAAACGATAACAACAAAAGAAATAACACACACAAAACTTGCCTAGTCAAACTAAATTTTTTTCACAGCAAAACAAAACAACATTCAATAACAATAGTTCTTGCTTTTAAAATAACACATTTAACATTTAACAACAAAGTTCTTCTCAAACATTTAACATTACAAAGTTCTTTTTCAAGAATCGTTTAACAACAAGGTTCTTTCCAAACATTTAACATTACAAAGTTTCTCTTTTTTCAATCATTTCACATCACAAAGTTCGATTCGCAAGAGTCATTTAGCAACAGTTCTTTTGTTTCTTTCTTTTATTTTCCTTTCTTTTAACAACACAGTTCTTTTCTTTCTTTCTTTTCTTTTAACAACATTTAACGATACAGAGTTCTTTTTTTCTCTTTTCTTTTAAAAACAAACATTTGACAACGCAAGTACACTTTCTTTAAAAATATAAACAAACATTTACCGCAACAAGTTACTTTTTTTATTTTTCAAATCTCCTACTACTTCGACAGAAACTGAACAATGCAGTCTCCTACTACAATCTGCCAGCCGCTACAGTTTCATCTCTCTGTCTCTCTCTCACAGACTGCCTCTCTTACGAGCTACCCTTTCAGTCACTGGCTGCCTTCTGTCCATTTCAGCCCCTGTCACTGACTGCTTCTCCCAACTGACCACTCGTCCATCTAGCTATCCGTATATATCAGGTAATCAGCCAGAAAGAGAGACATACCGTATGTAACAGTGCTATGTCCTTCCCTCCGAAGCTGGGTTACTTTTTCATAGTTACTATCTCCTTTAAAATCTCGGTGACCGGAGAAGGTCAGAGATCAAGTTCCTACGTCCATAACTAACCATACTCGTTGACAGGACAAAGGAAATACCAGTGTCCTGAACAACTAGAGCACCGTTTCGAACCCAGCTCTCGGAAGAGGGACAAAACGTTTTCTTTTTTTGTTTTTCGGCGGTCGTATCAATATGTTTAATTTTGGGTAATTTTTTTTATTTCAGTATAGTGGATTATATATATATATATATGTAAAAATATGTAAACATTTGTTCCATTTTGGGGAAAAGTTATTCTTTCAATAAAGTGTATTTTGTGTGTGTGTATATTCTCTTTATTCTTTTACTCTTTTACTTGTTTCAGTCATTTGACTGCGGCCATGCTGGAGCACCACCTTTAGTCAAGCAAATTGACTCTAAGACTTTTTCTTTGTAAGCCTAGTACTTATTCTATCGGTCGCTTTTGCCGAACCACTAAGTTACGGGGATATATATATATATAAACAAAAGTAAATGAGTATATGCATATATACGTACAGGTATGTGCATACCGACATCCACCTGTATGTATAGGTGCATATCTGGGTACAGGACATTGCAAACAAACGTAGACGAGAACACACGAGCCACATAGAGAACATTCTACTTCATCAGCTACCCACGTTTTAACACCGGCGTTTCGACGAGCTTCGGGCAGGACGCATCGTTAAAACGGCTCGTCCCATGGATCGCAGATTAAATTTGTATACGCAAATTAAATCTAGCCATGGAGGAATGTAGTGGCGGACAAAAAACAAGACAGGAAAACAAACAGAAAAGGCTTTACGGCCAGACGAGAAAAATTATGTGTGTATGAACGCGATGAGGCACGGAACCGAGAGAGACAAAGTGGTGGCGTGCGTTACTTGGCGAAAGCCAAGGAAGGAAAGGATTATTGACCGGAAGCATGTGACCATGCCGGTGTAAAGGGAAGAGAGAGAGTGGTAGAGGGAGAAAGAGAGGGAGGAAGTAGAAGAATAGGTGAGCAACGAGAGGAAAAGAGAAAGAGAGGAAATACGAGGGGGAAAAGGAGATACGTAGTAGTAACAGAGGAAGAACAAGAGGGGTAAGGCGAGATACGTAGTAGTACAGAGGAAGAACGAGGTGGGGGGAGAAAGGAAAGAGAAAGAGAAAGAGATAGAGTAGCGTCGGAGGATAAGTTTACGAAAACTACTTACAATTTTTGTGAGACGCTGCGTTCAATCATGTAAAAACAAAAGTAAATGAGTATATGCATATATACGTACAGGTATGTGCATACCGACATCCACCTGTATGTATAGGTGCATATCTGGGTACAGGACATTGCAAAGGAATATAGCAAAGGGCAGCTCTCATTTTTGGATGTTATGATAAAAAAGTCAACAATCAAATTATAACTGACATCTATCATAAACCAATGGACTCAAAGCAATATCTCTTTTTTAGCTCACGCCACCTGAAATACATCAAAATGTATATCCCCTTTAATTTGGCAAAAGGATTTGCACAATAGTGTCAGACAGAACTACTCCGGAACATCGTCTTCAAGACCTCAGAAGAACACTAAGTGAAAGACAATATCCACTTTCACTTATAGACGATTGAATTAAGCGTGCCAAGAAATTAAATATAAAAACACTTAGGACAACGAAACGTAACACCACATCTCATCTCAAAACACTACTATACATATATATCAATTCACAACCCTATAAACAGTGAGGCATACAACACTATTGTGCAAAATCTTCCTTTAATAACTAGAGACCCAAAAATGAACAACATCCTGAAACCACATAAATTCATCAAATGCAAAATGCAAGACAAATCGTTGAAGATACTTCTAAAAAATGCGATGCTTTACACAACAACTACGAAACCAACGGTTAAAAAATGTGGATGCCCAAGCTGTGGAACGTGCTCCGACCTACTTGAAGACTCTATTTGTTTGTCTTAATATTTTTTGCTTGTGCATGGTGCACCCAGCACATTTTGCACAGGGGTTATCAAATGAATGAAATTTAGGAGGATAAAGTGGATGCTTTCATCTTGCTAAACACATAACAACATCTTTTATACTATTGCCACAATAAAATGCACCCAGCACACTCTGAGAAGTTATAGGTATTATGAAAACATCAACCCATATAAAATATACTAAAAATGTAGTGTATATGTGAGAATTAATCCTCTGACCCAACTAAGATGGGAATAACTCCAAATAAGAATTGATTAAAACTTTGATGATCTGTACAATACATACCATGATAGATAGTAGACATAAAATGCTGATCATGATGATAATGTTGACGGTGATGATCATGAGTGCACTATGCTCTGTGAGTGTATACTGAATACTTTGATGTCTTGAATGAAAAAGAACCCATTCACTACCAATATGATTTATGACATTTTAAATGACTTATACAAGTAGAATGACCATTCACGTATAACTTTAAATTACACTGAAAAGATTTCAATGAATTGGAACAGATATTCAGATAAACAAACTATCACTTTAAATGCAATCAATACATTAATTTTCTCATTTATTTTTCACCAGTCAATAGAAAACTGTCAACTTTGCTCTTAACAAGATATATGTTGTGCTTGAATATACATGTTTATTATATATCTATCTATCTATCTATCTATCTATATATATATATATATATATATATATATATATATATATAGTTATCGCCAAGCCAACATGGCAGTCCCAAAATTAGGACGAAATTAATAACTCTCTCTCTCTCTCTCTCTCTCTCTCTCTATATATATATATATATATATATATATATATATATATATATATAGGAAAATGAAAAAGAGCCAGAATGTTGAACTGGAAGCATAATTTAATAAAGATTTTTGCTAACCGGTTTTCATTGCGATGAAGCAAATTATCAAGAAGAAGGAGAATGAAAATGTTTTTTTACAAAGAAGTACAAAAAAGTACAAAATGAAGAAAATAATATATAAAATAATAATATATAAAAAAATAAATATACCCATACATTATATTGTCTTTGAGCTTTTGTAGTTCAATAGTAGTTCATGTATAAATTGGTAGGAAAAATAAGGATGCATGAGAGTTGAGAGTTTTGTTAGGTTTAAAAAAAAGGGTTAAAAGTTTGTGTTAAGCAGGAAATGTGGTGTCAAAACAGGAAGTGTGTGTAAGGGGAGACAAGTGTTTTTAGTTAGAGTTATGAACTCTTTTTTTCCAAACAGGAAGTTTGTGTCTGTTCATAGAGAAATAAGGTCACTGAGGGGTGTGTGTGTTAAAAAATGGTTGGAATTTCTCTATGAAAAGATTCTCCTTGTTGATTCTTTCTTGTGTGGAGATTCTGTCTTTACATTGATAGAAAGGGAATATAATGAATTTAGGGTTTTTGTTTCTGGCGCAAGAGTCTATGTGGCCACTGAGTGGAATTTGGTGGCATTGAGGGAGGTTTATTTGTTCCTTATGGACAGCTACTCTTCTACGTAATGGGAGGCTCGTCTGTCCGATATAGAAGTTTTGGCAACCTGCGCAAGTAAGGACATAAATGAGGTTACTCGAGGAACAAGAGAAATTGGTTTTAATTTTAAACTTTGTTCCTCGTTTGAAGGTAAATTCAGAGCCTTCAAGTAGGTAGGGGCAGGTGCCACAATTAGGGCGTGCACATTTTTTAACTGATGGGGGTGGAAGTGGTGTATGTAGTTTGGAATTGGTTAATAATGTTTTCAAAGATTTGTGTTGCCTTTTGCATTTAAGGACTTTGTGTGTATTAATGATATTGTTCATTTTCGGGAGGTTTTGTTTAATTGTGGTGAATGCTTCGATGTTATTGGGGTTATGGGTGGAGATGTATGGAAGTATTTTGGGGTTGGGTGTGTTATTATGTTGGTTGGTTTTTAGTGTGTTTTTGTCAAGTTCCTTGGCACGTTGTAATCCAAGATCTATGAGTGTGGAGGGATATTGGCGTTGTAACAGTGTTTTTTTGAGATCTTGTAAGCGTATTTCTCGAGTGGTTGGGTCAGAGACAATGGTGCAAATTTTTTTAGCTAAATTAAAGGGGATATTTATCTTGGTGTGTTTTGGGTGGCATGAGCTAAAAAGGAGGTATTGTTGTGAGTCTGTAGGTTTGTGGTAGATGTCGGTTGTGATTTGGTTATTAGGTTTTTTTTATGATTAAGAGATCAAGAATAGGGAGATGATGTTTGCTGAATTCCATAGTGAATTGAATGTTGGGATGTATGTTATTAAGAATGGATTTGAATTCTAGAAGTTTTTCATAGAGTTCATTCCATATGATGAAACAATCATCCAAATATATTTTCCAGTTATCCATTAAAAAGATATGGAAAAGGTGTCCACATTTCTGACGTGAGGTTTCATATAGTGTTAATTCAAAAAAACCCATTATGAGGTTCGCAAGGACTGGTGCAGCTTTAGTACCCATCGCGATACCACATTTTTGGCGAAAATATGTGTCTGCAAACAGGAAGTAATTGTTGGTCAGAATGAACTTAAGTGATTCTATGATGAAAGTTGTGTTGATGCGATTAGATCTTGGATTAAAACGTGCCAAGGAACTTGACAAAAACACACTAAAAACCAACCAACATAATAACACTCCCAACCCCAAAATACTTCCATACATCTCCACCCATAACCCCAATAACATCGAAGCATTCACCACAATTAAACAAAACCTCCCCTTACTCACCACAGACCCGAAAATGAACAATATCATTAATACACACAAAGTCCTTAAATGCAAAAGGCAACACAAATCTTTGAAAACATTATTAACCAATTCCAAACTACATACACCACTTCCACCCCCATCAGTTATAAAATGTGCACGCCCTAATTGTGGCACCTGCCCCTACCTACTTGAAGGCTCTGAATTTACCTTCAAACGAGGAACAAAGTTTAAAATTAAAACCAATTTCTCTTGTTCCTCGAGTAACCTCATTTATGTCCTTACTTGCGCAGGTTGCCAAAACTTCTATATCGGACAGACGAGCCTCCCATTACGTAGAAGAGTAGCTGTCCATAAGGAACAAATAAACCTCCCTCAATACCGCCAAATTCCACTCAGTGGCCACATAGACTCTTGCACCAGAAACAAAAACCCTAAATTCATTATATTCCCTTTCTATCAATGTAAAGACAGAATCTCCACACAAGAAAGAATCAACAAGGAGAATCTTTTCATAGAGAAATTCCAACCATTTCTTAACACACACACCCCTCAGTGACCTTATTTCTCTATGAACAGACACAAACTTCCTGTTTGGAAAAAAAGAGTTCATAACTCTAACTAAAAACACTTGTCTCCCCTTACACACACTTCCTGTTTTGACACCACATTTCCTGCTTAACACAAACTTTTAACCCTTTTTTTAAACCTAACAAAACTCTCAACTCTCATGCATCCTTATTTTTCCTACCAATTTATACATGAACTACTATTGAACTACAAAAGCTCAAAGACAATATAATGTATGGGTATATTTATTTTTTTATATATTATTATTTTATATATTATTTTCTTCATTTTGTACTTTTTTGTACTTCTTTGTAAAAAAAACATTTTCATTCTCCTTCTTCTTGATAATTTGCTTCATCGCAATGAAAACCGGTTAGCAAAAATCTTTATTAAATTATGCTTCCAGTTCAACATTCTGGCTTTTTTTCATTTTCCTATTATTTCTCCACGTGCGGTTAACACAGCCCCACTATTTACTGACTTATATATATATATATATATATATATATATATATATATATATATATATATATATATATATATATATATATATATATATATATATATATATATATATATATATATATATATATATATATATATATATATATATATATACATATAAATACATGTGTATTATATATATATATATATATACATATATATACATATACACACACACATATATATACATACATATACACATATGTATATATACATACACATATATATACATACATGCATATATATATATATGTATATTCATGCACACACACAGAGATATATATATAAAATATTTTTCAGAATGAGATAAAAAGAACCAAGGCTATGAAGATTTTAGAACATTTATAAATAGGTCTTACAGCTGTTTCCAGGGTATTTATTTTATCCTTTCATTCGAGACGGTGTGAGAAAATGGTTAAGTAATAGTTAATTTAGATAAGATACGAAATAGGGAGTGAGGTAGAGGAATGAAAATAGATGCCAGATATGCAGGGATATTGCATTTGTAGATCCATTATTTAGGCAGAATGGTATACATATAAGGTTCCAATACCTTGGTTTTTTATCCGATTCTGAAAAAATTTTTTTTATATATACACATGCTAATATATGATCTACGTTGGACTCCTTATTCGCATAATCACCATTACCTCTCATAACCTCTCTCTCTCTTACCCTCTATCTCTCTCTCTCTCTCCCTCTCTCTCTCCCTCTCCCTCTCTCTCTCTCTCCCTCTCCCTCTCTCTCTCTCTCTCTCTCTATATATATATATATATATATATATATACAAACACACATATAGGCATTATTAGAAAAAATCATTGATAGGGTATTACCCGCCGTTCAGTCTAAATTAGTTTAGACCTCAGGTCTGATACCCAAGAGGTGGCTGGATGGTTTAAGATTCTAGAAATTAATAACAATCTTAAATTATTGCAACTAGATATAGAGAGCTATTACGCCTAATCGCCCTTAATCAAGCCCTGATTTATAATATGAGAAATTCCGATATTACTCGACGCGAAGTAGATATAATACTTGCCGTGCAAACCACTTTAGTAGATTTTGATGGAAGATTATAGAGTAGATTAGATAGGGAGAATGCTTTTGATACAGCAATGGGGTCATATGACTCTGCACAGGTCACAAACCTAGTCAGAATATATATCCCTTCATTAATCCAATCTTCCTTTCCAGAAGTAACAGGGGATCTATATAGAGATGATGCTTTATTTTTTCTGGAGAGAAATAGCAAAGTAAAATTAGAAAGGCATAGGAAAAATTTCTTTATATATCTTAAAAGTTTAGGACTAAATATTACTATGGGTAAAGATTATCGTAGTGTTAAAATTCTTAACGCTACCTTCTATCTTGATACTAGATTATTTGAATCATTTCATAAGATCATATTAAGTTGATTAATGTAGCATCCAATCATCCACCTTCAATGATCCGAGAATTAGTTAAGAATATTGCTACAAGAATACACATATCACCCAATAAGATACATTTGCAACTCCTAAACCAGTTGTTGAGTGTCCCACCCATGAGGGATCGATGCTAGATGTGACGATACGGTTGTGATTAATAATAAATTCTCGTATATTCCATCTTCATATATATATATATATATATATATATATATATATATATATATATATATATATATGTATGTATGTATATACATATATATACAATTTACAGTACACACAATCACACTCACACACACACACACACACACACACACACACACACATGTACGCATGTATGTATACATACACAGAGTAAAAATGAAAGATATGTTTAAAGAAATAGATAACACTAGCACAGTGATAAGAAAACTGTAACATTTTGAGAGGGGACAATGTTAATCATATGAAGACTGAAAGACATAAGTGGGAAGAGTGATATTTAGAAAGAAAGAAAGAAAGAAAGCAAGAAAGAAATAAAGAAACAAACAAAGAAAGATGGTTAGATATATAGACAGAGAATTATATGTGGTTTTCTACTTAGAAAATTGAAGAAAAAACTGAGAAAGATTTTTTTTGAATGACAGAATTTGGTTTATTATGCAGAAGAAAAATCTATTATATACTTGTTTTCTACTAATAGTTTTTTTTATAGATGACGGTTATGATAGTTGATGAAGTTTTAAGCCATTGATGTAAAAATAAAGAATAGCTAATAAAAACACATTTTTTATGAAATTTGATATGTGTTTAGGTATTTCTCACAAATGTCAATGATTCTTCACCTACTGAAGAAGTTAAAGATATAAAACTATATGGGTCTGTACATATAAGCGTGTGTGAAGGTATATATATATGTATGTGTGTGTGTGTGCGTGTATGTATATGTGCATACATATGTATGTGTGTATATTTTATATATATTTATATATGTATATGCATACATACATATATATAATACATATACACATATATATATATACATAAATATATAGGTATATAATATGTATATACATTTATATATAAACATACATACATATATATATATGTATATATACCTTTATATATACATCTATATATATATACATATATACATACACATATACATATATTTGCATATATATGTATATACATGCACACACACACATAAATATACATACACATATATAAATATATATATATACATCAGTTTATATATTTGTGTGTGTGAATGTATAACACACAAGAGTCACTGTGTGTGTTATATAACTATGCACATGAATAATTAAAAATGGCTATGTCACATATATTATCGCAAATAATTGCCAGAAAAGATTTTTTTTTTTTTAAATCATCATTCGTATCACTAAAAGATAAGAAATAAACTGAAATGTCCATAAGATTAACAAAAGAAGAGAAAAATTCTAAATACAAGAATCTTGTTTATCAAGCTGTTTAGATTTGCACAAAACTGATAATAAACCTCACCAATAAAGAAATTGAAAATCCAAGTATGTAGTGCAATTTATGATCTGTTTCGTCTTTGTGAATTTATGAAAAGGAGAAGATATACTGTGCTTGCACTTTCTTCTTCCTTGATACCGTTTCTATTATTATCATTTTCTTTTTGCTTTTATTCTAAGAAATGGCAAAAAAATAAGATAAACAACTGAATTTCTGCAATGAGGAAAAAATATATATATATATGCATATGTGTCTATGTGTGTGTGTGTATACAGATATGTATATATATATATATATATATATATATATATATATATATATATATATATATATATATATATATATATATATATATATATATATATACATATATATATACATATATATATACATATATGTATATATATATATATATATATATATATATATATATATATATATATATATATATATATATATATATATATATATATATATATATATATATAGATACACACAAACATATATATATATACACACACACATACATATATATATGCATATATATATATATACACATATATATATGTGTATGTATACACACACACACACACACACACACACACACACACATATATATATAGAGAGAGAAAAAGAAGAGAGACAGAGAGAGTAGAAAGAGAAAATAAAAAAGAATTTTTTAAATAATGATGTATGGAAAAAAATCTTGCCAAAATATCTACCTGATATTTTGAAAAATAAACATTTAGATTATTGTTTTAATAATTATCTTCACCATTATTGTCATCATGTTTGTTATCACCATCATCAATATTACCACCATCATTCCCACCTCCACCATTGTCGCAATCACCAAATTTACCACCACCATCATCATCACTATCATTGTCCTCATCAACATCACCATCCTCATAGTCGATATTGTCATCATCATCATCATCATTATCATCATAATCCTCATCATCATCATTATCATCAGCATTCTCTGCATCATTATCAACATCCACAACATCATTTGATATTTGTAGAACAGGACCCATAGTAATGATCTCAGTAACAGTTCCAATTTTAGCACATATAGAAATCGAAATCAAACTAAATTCGACGACTGGCACACATGCCAACGTCGTCTCCTTCATTGGACACGAAACTCAGCTTGCGAAGACCTGTTGGGGCAAGCGAAATCATGATGGCACCTGTGCCCACCTTCGCTTTTCTGGCACTTGTGCCCGCAGCATGTGTAAGGACTTTCGAGCGAGATCGTTGCCAGTGCCCCTGGACTGGCTCTTGTGTGGGTGGTACATAAAATCCACCATTTTGAGCGCGGCTGTTGCCAGTACTGCCTGACTGGCCTTCATGCGTAAAAGCACCCACTACACTCTTGGAGTGGTTGGCTTTAGGAAGGGCATCCAGCTGTAGAAACTCTGCCAAATCAGATTGAAGCCTGGTGTAGCCATCTGTTCTCACCAGTCCTCAGTCAAATCGTCCAACTCATGCTAGCATGGAAAGCGGACGTTAAACGATGATGATGATGATGATGATGATGATGTTAGAGTTACCACTGTTATGAGCAGCATCACCTTCAACTTCATATTCAACTTAATTGCCAAATTTTTTATACATTCTTGTTTTTTAACACATTGATATTAGTGTCATGGGCTTCCAGCATTGAAAGCTTACACAAATCATTGCAATTTCTTAATGCCGAAATGCTCAACCCTCTAATGACTTGGATCTTCCTTGCATAATCATACAATTGTTGCCTTTGTAAAGTGTTTCACTCGAAATTTTAAGTTGGTAAATTATGTTTGATTCAGGTGGTGAGCTGGAGAATCATTATTATGCTGGGAAAAATGTTTAACGGTATTTTTTGTGACTTTACATTCTGAGTTCAAATGCCACTGGGGTTGATTTTGATTTTCATCCTCTCAGGGTCGACAAAGCAAGGACCAGCTAAACACTGGGTTCTAAGTAATTGTCTTACCCTCTACCTGGAATGCACTTGCGATGTACCAAAATTTGATACCAATTTATACAGAATATATATATATATATATATATATATATATATATATATATATATATATATATATATATATATATATATATATATAGATAATCATAAATATACAGGGATTAGCAATTGAGTTGCTTCTCCAACATACTGAAAATTTAG
This sequence comes from Octopus bimaculoides, assembly GCF_046866305.1. Lineage (NCBI taxonomy): Eukaryota > Metazoa > Mollusca > Cephalopoda > Octopoda > Octopodidae > Octopus > Octopus bimaculoides. Next base: position 71,447,480 of record NC_142931.1, on the reverse strand, counting down.
AAATAGCAGTCAAAGAACTACAGATTCTAAACTACAAATTTTTCTCTAAAAATTTTTCTCTAAAACGGATGGCGATATTTATGGCACACATAGAACAAAAAACCGGAGGGAAAAGCGTAAACAAAACAAGTCTTGTTTTGTTTTGTTTACGCTTTTCCCTCCGGTTTTTTGTTCTATGTGTGCCATAAATATCGCCATCCATTTTAGAGAAAAATTTGTAGTTTAGAATCTGTAGTTCTTTGACTGCTATTTCTAAATTTTCAGTATGTTGGAGAAGCAACTCAATTGCTAATCCCTGTATATTTATGATGATAAATGGTTTTACCGATAAAGGTTTTTTTCATACTGAACTACTTGGCAAAATTGTTAATTATTAATTCTATTATTAATTGACAATTCCCTGCCCTTATTCTTGTATATATATAGATAGATAGATAGATAGATAGATAGATAGATAGATAGATAGATAGATAAAAGCTTGTGTTTGTATTGTGTATATACATATTAGTAAGTTCTGAATAATCACAGCTCATGTGATCATGTGATGGAGAACAACTGAATTCTAGAGATTGCTAGTTTCTGTAGCAGGTGCTGAGTGGTGAAAAGGGGGACAAATGTGTCACAATAGATAAGTTCAATCTCTTTTGCATAAATTAGAAATGAAATCCCAGTGGAATTTCATTAAGAAATATGATTTGCTAGTTTTGCAAGTTTTGCATAAACAATATTGAATCAAATATTACACATTACAACAGAATAAATCATGCAATTGTTCAGCTTTAGTTCAAAGAAACCCTGCAAGAGCGTTATCAATCTAACTCCACACTAAAAAGATTCTGCCTTCTTACGGTATTAGTATTATAGCAAACATTAGATTGAGTGCCATCCTAAGAGATTATGCCGTACTCACTGCATAGGCTGTGAGTACTGCAAAGTAAGTTTTCTCAGGTTATGTACTCCTTCAGGTGAAAGGATACACAATCACCATAGTATTGTTTTAGTTACAGTGAAACAACATGGTCAGTATGATTGGGAACATGCTTGACAAGGCTTCAAAGTATTCATCTAGGATAATTAACTGCAATCTTTGTCTCTCTCAAAAACAATGGAATTTGAAACAGCTTACAGTATCCCTTCATAAGAAAACTTCACTTTCTTACTACTGTCATCAACTGAGCTTCCTATCTGCTACTTTTAGACAGTTAGTTGACAGCATTGTCTTGTCATTTTCAATAAAACATTATCGAAATTCAAATGAAAATTCTAACGGGAGACATATCTTATCTACTGCATCAAAGATGTCCAGCATTCAGCGGCTGTTAACTCATCTAGCACTCGTTTACCTCTTTTCCATTATTTGGTAATAAACCAACAGGAATAAAATATAAACATCACCCAATGTCAATCAACTATCTTTAAAACACGTGGCTAACTTACCACTTGGAGCAACGTTATCTGAAGTCACAAATGTTTTTCTATTTATATGTGTGTATGTATGCTTATATATATATATATATATATATATATATATATATATATATATATATATATATATATATATATATATATATATATATATATGTATATATGTATGTATGTATGTATGTATATATGTATATGTTTATTTATACATATATATACACACACACATAAATATATAAATACATATATATATGCATATATATATACACACATATATAAATACATATATATACATATGGAATGTATGCATGCAAAAATGCATGTATCTATATATATATGTGTGTATATTTATATCACTGTATTAATACACTTACACATATGCATGATGTATGTACGTATGTATTTATGTATGTATGTATGTATCTATGTATGTACATTAAAGCAAAAGATACATTATGGCTTCACTTTATTTTTCCAGGATACTGATTTTCTTTTTGGGAACACAAAAGCCAACTGATGATTCAAAAAAAAAAACTTTATCAAAAATTAATATAACATAGAAACAATGAAGTGAAATAGAAAATATTCTGTACAAAAGTGAAAGAAAACTAGACACAGTGTCTGTTGATATTTTGAAGAGAATTCTTTTTATTTTTTTTTATTCTGATGTATCCAAAAATAACACTTGAGTCCATGACTGTAAATAAATTCTTTGATATCTGGTTTAAAAGAAAAGATATAGAGGAAAGTATTTATAATAGATACCAAACATTTATCAGTTCCAGGAATGTTTAAAAGGATTTCAACCAAAATTTATGATTTGATATAACTTTTCTTTCATTATGCATCATGATAATATTCAAAAGATTTAAATGTCCAAAGAGGTGAGATATATCTTTGAATTCCGGAATGTGTAAAAATAGAAAACAATAATAATGAAAATATATGAATGATTTTCACTTTTTTTCCTGAGTAATATCATTGACAATAAAATATTTTCAAAAGAAATTTTTTTGTTCATTTTACTTCTTGTTATTTTCTGTACATATATATTTATTCCATTTTTCCGTGCAAAGATCTTAGGTAAGTAATTTATTTTGAATAAAAGTATTTAACTATCAGAAATTACATTTGAAAGAATTCAAATAAAAGCCAATAAACCAAGAGTAAAAACAGATAAAGGGAGAAAAAAAAAGAAATAAATGTTTAAATATATTATATATAAAAGTTGACAAAATTCTTTGAAGTTGCAGGATAATACAGAAAAAAAAGACATAAGCTGAATTATGCCAAGACCAAAGCTCAGTGCCAAAATGTCTGAAGAATTTGCTAGAGAATGAGGCTACTTTTTCAAGATTCTGAAATTGTTTTAATTTTGATCTTTCAAGTTCATCTTAAAGTCTTACAAAAAACCTATAATAATTTCAATTGATATTGTCTCAGCACAAAAATATAGTTCATCATATACATTTTAAATTTTATTATCGAAGGAAATAAAATCTTATATAAAAAACTAAAACTAAATATAGAAAGTAAATTAAGTAGACCCATGGCTTGACTTTAGATAAACAATTTAAAATATTAACTGAATGGCATAAAAGGAATCCTTAAATCATTTAAATTTGCATCATAATTGGGGAAAAAGTACAAATACCCCATTACTGATTTTAGCATCTCTTAAAGAAGAGAAGAAATAATTTCAAAATTAAGAATTACTTTCACAAGATATGACCTTTGTTAACAGGCCAGGTAACTTCTATAGGCAAATTTTGGATTTAGTACACCTTGTAAGTGAAGTGTGGATAAAGGTGAGGCTCCTGGAGCCGTCAATAAAAATCATTTTCATAAATTTTATGTCTAAAAATATTTGTTAACTGATTTAATTATACTCTAGTTTGGCTGACAAGTTTGACTGTGGAAATTAAAATTTGAAATGGGCAGTGAACTCCATACAGTAGCCAAATCAATGTATCAGAGAAATGGACATACAGCATGGCAAGATAATGTGACCTGTAATATTGAAATTAAGAATTTTATGGCTATTGTTAATTTCTTATAAAAAATATCTATTAACAAATGTTTTATTTTGGTACTAAAATTATCTGTCGGTCTGTCAAAAGACATTTTGACAACTGTCATCATATGTGCCCTAATGTATGCAGATATAGTCATGTAGGAAAAAGTTTGTTTTAAATTCAATCCCACTGTAATGACGTTTCGACAAATGTCTTGTACTGCCATTTTGTTTCAAACAAAACTCTGAAAGAAATTTGGCAGACAAAACATATTTTGTAGCCTACTGTTGTGGGGTGGGTAGGGGCTTTTCCTGCTCTTGTTGTTGAGATCAGAGACAAGTTTAGTAAGAAGGTTGGGGTGGATTAAGGCTTAATCCTAAGACTTATCATATTCATCATAGTCTTAGAGGCCACGAAAAGGGTTTTATGATGTAGTTCATATACATGAATTTATAGTAGAATTAGTGAAGAAATTCCAAGCATCATAGCTAAACCCAGAATTGAGGGGACTTGAAGTAAACTAATCATGATCTAGGGTACTAGTTAATAGGAAAAGAGGCTGGATGCTGATATTATTGTGGAAATGGCTTAGCTTGATTAGTAGAGAAAGAGTAGGTATAAACTCTATATGCTGTATCGTGTATAAGCTATGGACATACGAAGTGTAGTGAAATCTCCTGCAGGCTAACAGAGATGGCACTCTTTATATATAGCAGATGCACTGAAGCAATATATACTAAAAGCATATAGGAAATGCATTTTCTTGAAAAATTTCAGAGACTTATTTATTACTTCTTCTAGGAGCAAAGATTTTTTTTCAGAGTGAAGAGCAAAATGATTAACATTAGTGTTAGAACTGTGATGATACAGAGTAGTGAAATGGTGGCAATCAATGGAGAAAAATTTGAAGGAAATGAAACTAGCATGCTCCTATTTAACTTTAATGCTTGCATGAATTACAGAGTATAACTGAGCTGAGAGAAAATTTAAGTATGAAAAGAATCAAATTTAGTGTGTAAGAGAGGAAACTGCACTGATATGTGATGCATGTGTAGAATAATTGTTGCATAAGAATGTGCAAATACTCAAGTTAGTAAAACCTCCAAAAGACACTGAACTGAACCAAAAGAGGTAATATAGTGAAGTTTGATTTGAAGGTACTTCATTTCATGTGAAGATGATATGGGACTGTAATGATTAGTGATATGAATTGTTACAAAAGATCCATCTACACTTAGGAAATGGCACCTTGACACAAGGCTAGTGTTTGTGTATGTGGTCTCCATTTGTGTATGTATATGGTTTCTATTTGCACTTGCTAAGCCTACATATGATGCCACCTCACCTTACTGTATAACTTTGTCTCATCTGATTGGCTTTCTATAGGTTTTAAGGAATACATTTGTATTTTGATGTGATTTCTTTTAATGTTCTAAACAGAGGAGGAAGAGTTAATTCTCATGTTCTTTTTTAGGATCATTGAGACTTGATGGAGGTATGGTAAAAGGTTACCCTCAGACCAGTGGTCTGATGTTAATACTTCCAAGAGTTTCAAATCGGTACTGAATTCACTCAACACTCAAGTATGGTGCGGGATGGCGATGACGATGATAATGATAATGATGATAATAATGATGGTGATGATGGTGGTGATGATGAGGAGGAGGTGAAGGAAGAGAAGGAAGAGCAGAGAGGACTAGATGTCATATTTATGTGAGGATGTGAAAAGGTAATATATGTGATGAGAGTATGTGAGGAAAATAGCAAAGTGTACAATGTGGGACCCGGTGGTGAAGGTATGTGATTTGCTTGACAAGACCCAAGATGAGAAAGTTTACTCTTATTTCCATCTACTTGCTTTGATCCTGTGGCATCACCTTAACACCTTAGTTCAATGAATTGACCCCAGTAATTTTTTTAAGGCTGGTACTTAATTTTTTAGATTGTTTTGCTGAACCACTAAGTTACAGTGACATAAACGCACCAATACAGGTTGGCAAGCATCAGTGGGGGACAAACACACACACAAACACACACACACACACACACACGATTAGTTTCTTTCTTTAGTTTCCATCAATCTAATCCACTCACAAGGCTTTGGTCAGTTTGAGATAATTGCAGAAGACTATTGCTGAAGGTGCCAGTCAGTGAGACTAAACACAAGACCATGTGATTGGGAGGTAAACTTCTTACTAGATAGTAACATGTGCACTTTGGTATATAAGACCTACTTATTTTAGTAACATATTCATTTACTCGAGAGATTCTGAATTGAGCTTCTATGAAAAATCCTTTCTTTATTTTCCTCCACCTTTATTAAGCTATGTCCTAAGAAGATACAAAATGTGCATGTGTGTGTGCCTCTGTATGTGTGCATATGTGTGTGCATATGTGTGTGCATGTATGTGTGTGCTATTTGAAATTAAAATCAAAGTAAAAAATCAAAATTACAATTTACTAATATTACAAGTTTTTCCCACAGTCTTGTGGTTTTTCATTGTACACATATCCAATATCAAAATTTGATCAAGAAAATGAAGTTGTGTCACTATTTTTATCACACTCTCTTCTTTTCTTGTCGTTATTACCATTTCAGCTCATCCATATCTTGATGCTGTCTAGCCTTTAAATATTCTCATATTTGAAGTAGACTATTCACCAAATGCAATTTTATGCCTCAGTAAATAAATGCTAAATTATCATAAAAGGAAAGTGTTCTCTATATCTAAAATTTATTTCTTAGAAATCTCTTGTAAAAGAAAATATATATATGTACACCTACATACATGTATGTATATGTATATGTATACGAGTGTAAATCTATCTATATGTATGTATATGTGAAGGCACATGGCCTAGTAGTTAGATTGTTGTACTCACGAATGCAAGATCAAGGTTTCAGTTCCTGGACAAGATGGAGTGTTGTGTTCTTGAGTAAAACACTTCATCTCATGCTGCTTCGATACTTGACAGGTGATCTTGCTTTGATAAGTGGGAGTGAGCTAATGTACGACGCAATCATCTGTTCAATATAAGCAAATAATTTGTGGAGGTTATTCAGCAAGAAATTGCAGAAACATCTTTTTGGAATTATAAGAAACTGCCAGCAGCAGCAGTATCATATGTATATATATATATATATATATATATATGTGTGTATGTATATATATATATATATATATATATATATATAAACACCACACACACACATGAAGATCAGAATTTATCTGCAGCTCTTGGTGGTCCAAACTGGATATGCAAACTATATGGGTGTCTTTTCAATACATTGTCTGGTTTAGAAAGCCGCATCAGACGCCATGATGGATCTAAGGTGTAGGTACAAGAGGTGGTCAGACTGCATAAGGGGTAGACAACCACTAAATAGGAAAAATGAACTGTCCATAAGCCATAAGTTTTTATTATTGTAGACAAAATAAAAGACAGATCTTATGATAGTTCTGAACTTTAATTACTGCTTCATCATTGAATATATATATATATACTTCAGTAATAGTCGATCTCATGTAAAAGTCGACCCCCTATTTTTGGCCAAGAAATTGGGAATTTTTCCACAGACCCCGTATAAAAGTCAACCATAGTATTTCATGAATAACTGGACAACATTTGTGGGTCAAGTTACTGTATTATCATGTACTTAGAAATAACACTGTTATAAAATTGTGTGGCTACCTTACTGTAACCTGCTATTTAGGTGGAATGCTTGATGCTTATAATGGAATGCTCAATGCTAATAGTAAAACACCATTTAATAGCGAACACTACACATCTGTTGATGGGTGCTACATCACCATTACTAAAATGTTTGCTCAGGATATGCAACAAGCCTTCATACATTTTCATGAACAATAAACACATGTGTCATACACTTGTTGTTTACATGGTGAGAAATGTATTTCCCAGAGAGCACTATTGGTGAACACTGGTCAGTCTGAATTTGTACAAAGGCATGACTTTGGTAAGCCTAAAAGTATTCAATTAATCGCTAGATCGGTGGTTTCTATATGACCTTTGTATTTTCCTCATCTACACATACAATTAACACATGTCATACACTCGTCTATTTACATGGTGAGTAACGTACTTCACAAACAGCACTATCAGTGAACAACAGCATACACCAGCAGCAAACTGTATAAATTCGTACAGAGGCACAACTTGGATAAGCCTAAAAACATTTAGTTAATCGCTAGATCAGTGGTTCCAATAATGTTGAATCCTTCAACATTATTTCTAAAAATGTGGAACCCCTTTATAACTTTCAGGGAACCCTTGGGTTTTACAGAACCCGCTGTGGGAATAGAAGAGGATCTAATGTTTATAAATATGTATGTATAAATCTAATGTGTATAAATATGTATGTGTGTATAAATATACGTATACATATTTTCTTATATGCTGCTGTCCTGTATTCATGCATAATAAACACCAGACAATAAATATTTTTTTTACTATTATTAATAGGTTTGCATTTCTATATTTGGAATTATATTGCCCAATGTTTCCAGCTTCATTCATCTACTTCAGTCTTTATGTCTTGTTTCTGTTCTAATTTTTGCTAAATTCTTGCTTTTTGACTTTTGTCTACTCTTATTATCATAAGCCATTGCCACTATACTAGATATTACCGCAAAACCCTTTTATCTTTTATCATTACCAAAGCTATATTATTTCATTATTATTTCTTGGACACAACACTGAACTTTTCTTTCTATTTTTTTTCTTCTTTTTTGTAATTCTTTGATATGTTCTTAGTGCTTCTGAACACATTCCAAACCTAACATTCACCACCTATTTAAAGAGCTTTCAGCAATTTTGAAATTTCAGGACTAAATTATAACTGAACCAATTGTTATTTCTCCTTTAATATCTTACCAAAATACATAAATCTATCATTTTCAACGATGTTAATGGTAACTTTGGAATTATATCCCCTTAAATTAGGTCATTGCAGAAATTTTGATTAAAACAAAATATTCTTCTTAATATCTATGATGGTATCTCAATCATGTCTGGAAAAATAATTGGTTTTCCTTACCCAATGTCTGAAATTAAGACACTGACAAATCCTATACTCACACTTTCTAACTACATGACATCTAAAATAGCAGACAATTATTGTAGAAGCAACAATAATGTCAGTAAGTTCTATATTATAACACCAGCATTGCAACAAAGATAACAAACTTATATGGCAATAAGCCAGTGTACAGGATTTGAACAAGTTTTTTTATTATATTTCATTAAGATATCAGAGAAATTGAATACATGTTATTGTACAGATGATCGGTGTTCTGTAGCAGATATCATCACTTGACAGGTACATGAAGAGAGCAAATTAATTTTATTTCATAAGTAGTTTTCTAACTTTCTTCATCTTTGATTTTCCAAGACTATTTTATGCATTTCATATGAAATTTGATTGTGAAAAGAAAATTACATTTTCAGAAATAACATATATGAGACAAAATATGTTCACCATTAGCTGATAATAAATGCTAAACTCATTTTCAGAGCCTGACGTTTTTTTAACACACACACACACACACACACACACACACACACACACACACACACACATGTACACACACATGCACACTCACACATACATACACACATACATGCAGTGACACATATACGTGTGTGTGTAGAGACATTTACACACACATGTGTACATAAGTGATACTTTGCATCAAACGTTCCAATACTTCAAAGATTGAAACATTTATCACTCACAGTGCTCAAAAAATTTTATGTTAATTGAAGAACTTTGACAAAACGTGTATTTGAAGAAAACAGAATGAAATATAAACATTTAAAATATATCCTACGAAACAGACACACACATACATACATACATACATACATACATACATATATATTAACCCTTGGTCTACCAGAGAAAATGTATGTCACTAATTACCAACTGCGTCCATGAACTTGAAACATATCTATCTTGTAAATTCTGATTGCACATTTCAAATACTTCTCTTATGGGCTCCAATTTATCGTCACTTCTCTTTTTTCTTCTTGTACTAGAATCATCAAAATGCAATACTAGTAAAATCTGTTTCAATCTTTCCTGGCTCATAATTTTATTGAATATTGGGCGGCCATCTTCTTGATTCCATAACTGTGTGACATTTTCATGCTTAGATTTATAAACACCTATAAGAATAATCAGTCCAATAAATTTCTTTAGTTCAGAATGATCAATTTCCTTCCATTCATGTTTGTAAACAACCTGACCTTCGACATTTGTCCTTTTACGAATTATTTCAAGAAGATTCTGGTACATAAAGATAGTAAAACATGTTTCAATACTATCACAAGACCTTTTAGCAAAATGAGATGGTCCACATTCTTGGTGCAAACATATTGCTCATTCATAATTGGGTGGCTTGCAGATAATTGTTTTTGAGTATCTTCATGATCTGATTACACAGAACCTGAACTGTCCAGCACACAATCACTTTCACAATCATTTTCAGAACAATAGAAGGAATCACTACTATCTTCTTCCGATTCTTCTTCTAATTCCAATAACCTTTTCGATATTTGGCCTTCACTCAAGTTTTCATGTCTAGGCTTATTGGAAAGCAAAACTGACCTACATGAAACGTGATAGCAGACTAATGTTAGATATTGCTCTCTCACATATTTATACTCTCCTGAAAGATGATGCAATATATTGTAAGAATTACATCATCACATACAGATATTGCATCACCCTATAACCTAGAAGATTGAAGGTGATGCCATGCCATACAAATTTACAGGAGTATTTTTATAATTTTTCCTATTTTATCTAAAACTCAGCATATAAAAAGAATACAATTTTATCTATTTTATATCTGATAAATATCTCGGAAAATAATATTTGATACTGCTTTTATTCTGTTTAGAATGACAAGAATATTGTCTGAATTTAATTTGAGCGTCCAATGGACCTATATGGTAATTAATGTATAAAGTGAAATTTTCTAGCTTCTATAAACATCCGGAACATTTTCCAACTGACAAATAAAAGAGAGTCAAGAAAAAAATAAGAGTCACAAGAAATCAGCAGAATCAAATAATATAAACAGTTGCAAAAAGCAACTAAAAAAACTGAAATTGGACCCACTGGTAGACAGAAGGTTAATTTAATCTAAGATGTAATATTATGTTTCAGTGATTATGGGTATATTTCTTCAGCCAGAAACTGAAAAAGTAATATTTTAATGACTAGTCAATACATACATACATACATACATACATATATGCATTCATGCATACATATATATATATATATATATATATATATATATATACATACACACATCCATTCATACCTACATACATACATACATACATACGTATGTATTCTATGCCCTTATAGTCGAATATAACATGAACAAAATAGAAAGTATATTGCAAATTTTGTTTTACTGGGGCTATTATTTAAATCTCAAGTGTTTAATGGGGTAAGATTTTAATTAAATTCAAAAATTCAAACAAATCCACACATAGTAGATGCAAATAACATCGTTTCCTGAACACATCTCGATTTGAAAATGAAATATTTTTGATGAGAGTACACGGTAATACTTTATATATTTATTAATCAGACCTATGACAAGAATTTCAAATGTATCACACACTCACACGCATACAGACACACACACACGCACACACACACACACACACACATATATATGCATATGTATGTATGCATGTGTATTCGTGTGTGTGTGCGTGTGTGTGTGTGTGTAGTTTTATATTTTTCTCTTTCTATGTGGTTAAAGATTTCTCTTTTGTGTAGATAGCAAAATTTCGATGATTTTTAGAATCTCCTGAAATTTATTCCTATTTTAACTGATTCATAACAATGGATGATGCTTCTGCAAACAAAACTAAACAAAACGACAATTACTGTTGTTTCCACCACCAATTTATTCAAATAATATTCAAACTATTTATATCTGTGTATGTATCTGCTTGCAGTTGTTAAAATATCTTATATTTTGCCTATAATACTTTGTGGTTGGATTTATCTTAGTGTTGTATTTTTGTATTTTTGTAGTAGTAGTAGTAGTAGTAGTAGTAGTAGTAATTGTTGTTGTTTTTGTTGTTGTTGTAGTGGGTGTTGTTTTCTTGCTTCTTTGTTAGTGTGTTAGTTGTATGAATGTTTGCTTAAGATATTAATATTAATATGCATGAAGTCATAAAACAAATACATCATAAATAAGTGTAGAATTCCTGTCATGTGTTCCATATATGCAAGAGAAGCAAAGTGAAGTGAAACGAAGTAGAGCAAAGAATTATAAAGCAAACTTGTAAACAGATAGAAATGTAAACAAATTGAAGAGTGAAACAAAAATACAGCTGAGTAGGATAAATACTCGAGGCAATATGGTGACACAATATAGAAAGGAAGAGATGGAAGAAATATGAAGTAAGGAAGAAAGGAAGGAAAAGAATTACTACAATGAAGAATTTTTCAGTTCATGATAGAGTAAATGGTTATAGAAATTAGAAATTATCCTGTTTTCATTCTTATAGGATCTTTTCACTCTGTCTAGTTTTCTGCTCATTATGTATTGTTACTAAAATTAAACAAAGTTTGCATTATCTATGTTCTTTGTTTTCCTAATACTTTAAATGAAATGTGGCATCTACACTCTCGCATATATTTATTTACTAGCGACTTTGTTAGTTTAGCCTTTGTTTCAAACTTTTTGTTTTACATTTTCATTGTGGGAAAGAAAGAATTTTCAAAGATCACTTAAACTTTTATACTTCACTTAATCTAGCTTTTACAACGCATTCCCTTCGTGAATATTGGAATTCAAATTGTTAGTGCAAAATATGCAATACAATACAGGGAAAAACTTTTCACAAAATGCACTGTTATTGCAATTATGAAGCAACAATAATACAATTATATCTTCACAAACTTTTCCTTTCTTCCTTATTCCTTTTGTTTCCTTTGTTGCTGATTTATGCAAATACAAAGTATTATTCCATCATTTGTATTCTTTTCTTCTTTAACCTCACTTATTAGTGTTTCTGTATTTAGATACCAAAATGTAAATGAAAAGAGCTGTTAAAAGGGATATAAGTTAGTGTGCAATATCGTCATCACCACCATCATGCACTTACAGTAGTTTCCTATAAGCTTCTCACTGCTCTCCTGTATGAACTTTGTACTACTGAGATGTGCTGGGTTGCTTTACAACAGCACAGAGTGGTATTTGCATTTTAGTTAATCTTACTTTTATTTTTTGTGATATGTTTTTATTTTTATGTTCAAAAAGATTTCATTCTATTTGCATATGATTGTATAAACTATGCTCTTTATTGAAAATGTCTTGCTTGGAATGTGTAATGTACCTTACAAGAATTTTTATATATTATATCTAAAGCTTTTGTATGAGTTTTCTGTTTTTGTTCCTTTTCATTTTTCTTTTCTATCTACCCCAGTGCACCAATTATTATCAATGCTAATTTTCTCTTATCTCACATTTGCCCTATTTTCATTTTAAACTTCTTATACTTCGATAGTTTCTCAGTTTCCAGCAATTTTGTCAGAAATAATCAAGTGTCCAACAAAGTGCATACATTTTCCTTTATGTTTTAATTACGATATCTGAGTAATTAGCTTTGTTCTTCTTGGAAGCTATTTAATTGTTACATAGTGATTTTGATATATTATGCATATATATCTTATTCTCAGCGTTCTTGTGAAAGAGTTTGTTAATAGCTAAATGGCTACTGACATGTTTTTCTCAAGAATGTGCAGTTATGAATAATGTGATTATTTTTGTTTGCATTTATTGCAGCCATTTCTTTCTGATAGATGCATAAATGGTATTGAATAGTGGTAGTTTTGTTTTCTTTTCGGTAATTGTTTTATCTTTTTCGCTCGAATTGTGCTTATTTAGTTAAAAATCAGATACTTTGTATTTACCTTAAGTAATATTTATCTTTAAAGTATTTTTAAATTGACTGAATTTTATCTTTGTCCATTCTTTAATGATACTTCCCTTTCTGCTATTTCTTTAACCCTCATTTGAGTTTGACTTTGATTTTATTTTTTGCTGTTATTTTTTTTCTTGTTTAAATAATGTTTTTCAATGTACTTAACTTCTAGCTTGTAGTTTTTGTTTACTTATAAACAGAAAAAGTTTTTTTGTTGTTTTTACTATGTTTTGATATTTAGCTACATTTTTTATTGATATCCTCAGAATGAAAACCTTCTGAGTAAGTCATTAAAAAATGTTAACAAAGCTAAATGTCAGAACATGATAAAAACAACCACAAGCATTTTCAGGACAGGAAGAAGTTAAGGAAAGAATTATTCATAGAATAGTTCCAGAATAGAGAACTGTTCAAAATGCTTGCATTAGAGTAGGCCCTACTAAAAGGATGGTGTTTTTAAACCAGATGACAGATCGTGTACCACTCAACAACATTTACATTTTATCTATCTCTCATGCAGTTTTCGTCTAACTTCACTTACAACGTATTAAACAACTTAGAGTTAAGCTGATACAAAATCTGGCTCAAACTTGTAGCAATATGATTACAAAGCAAACAGTAATTTTCTAGTTCCTCTTTTGTTCCTTTATAATTCCTCTTTTTCTATTTATATAATTCCCCTTATCTATTTCCATGATAACTTGTTGTTAAGGTCTGGTCTCATCTCTTTCATTAAACAAATGATCAAATACATTCATGTTTTTTAGACACAAACTATCTAGGTCTACATTATACAATATGTCTTGTCTTGTATAGAGTGTAGTTGTTATTTCCATCAGAATAAATGACTTCATTTAGGTTTCCTTGTTAATTCAATCTGTGGTAAGTAAATACTATCAGCATTTGTTTTAAAATATCAGATTTAAAATATAGTGAATATTTCTTGTACTTTTTTTCCCCCGTTTCAAATTTTCTCTTGAGTTCCTCCCTCATTTATTATATTAAATCTGTAGTTAATAGGTAGACTTCAACTCAATAACTTTGGCAACACCAACATTTTCAGACACTATATCAAGCACTACATTACTATATATTTCTTTATTACTATATATTTCTTTATTGCCCACGAAGGATGGGGGGGGGGGGGGCGGGGAGAATAAACACAGAGGGGACAAACAAGGACAGACAAAGGGATTAAGTTGATTAATCAACACCAATGCATAACTGGTACTTATTTAATCGACTCCAAAAGGATGAAAGGCAAAGTTGACCTCGGTGGAGTTTGAACTCAGAATGTAATGGCAGATGAAATACTGCTAAGCATTTCACCCAGTGTGCTAATGATTCTACCAGCTCACTGACCTTATATAGTAGTAATATAGCATTGCCCTTAGTCATTCAGATTACTCTATCAAGCGTAATGTTTATTCGTTCATATTGTCTTGAATTAATCTTGCATCATCCTGCAACTTCAAAATTTCAAGGATGTGATTGTTTAGTTTTAGAATGACATTGTAGGATAGGTGTGAGAGGTCGGAACCAATTAGCTAGTTCTGGATATTTGATCATCACTTCTTAATTACCTTACAAAACTCATTAAAACTCTCTATATACATCAGTTCTTTCACTAATGATCTGAACATAATAAAAATGAGAGAAATAAGAAGAAATAAAGATATAATTTCGGTAAAGAATAAGTTTTATCAACCTAACAAAATGCTAGTACTTTAAATAATCTGTATTTGTATTCACTTTTGATGAGGACTTCGATTATTGAACTTAGTATGATTGAAAATATTCTGTTACTTACATGATATAGATGCATGATTAAATTATACTATACATTTCCTACAAGTGTTGTTTATTTAGTGCATGTGTGTGTGTTTTCATAAAATACAATAAGCTTCTTCCTATCTTTTACTAGAGGGTTGCTGGGTCACTGAATTTTCTGGATCATCACTTTTAAATTACCATAGCGCCTTACAAAACTAATTAAAATTATATATATATACATCAGCTCCATCATTAATGCTCTGAATATAGTAGAAATGAGAAAATAGAAAGAAATAAAAATATAATTTAGGTAAAGAATAAGTTTTATCAACCTAATAAAATGCAGGTACTTTAAATGCAGGTACTTTAAATGCAGTAATATAAAATAGTGTATCGTGATTTGAGAAGCAATGAGGCATTTTAGATACAGTAGCAATTATCTTTCAATGACACTTAAGTAATTAAGACAGATTAGCTCAAATTCTTTTGAATCTAATTAACAACAAATTTTTCTTCATTGTTTTCTGAGTGCTGGTTGCTTGAAAGTTCCAGTTATTTGAGTACAGGGATAAGAAGGAATTTATTGTATATAGGTATGGTTGAATAATTTTAATGTGTATATGTACGTGTATGTGTGTGATTAAATAGCAACATTAATTCTGCTATGATTGGAACTCAGAAATAAGAAACATGTAACTTAACACTGTAAAGCATTTATTTAGTCCACTAAATCAAATATTTCTACAAAATCACTACCTTCCACTTTATCCATAATTTCAATATACAGTCAAAACTTAGTAAGTCCAAATGAACTTTACTATCAGAATGTCTTATGTTTATTCATTAGCCAGGCTTTGTGTAACCTCACCTGAAGAATAACACTGATGCTAATATTCTGTCTTTTGTTTACAATGATTAAAAGTTAACTCAACTGAAGATCATGTAAAAACGCTTCATCAAATATGTGTTATTGAAACTAATGCAATGAGATCATCCTCTTTATAATCATTAAAAATATCACCATGTGTCAATCAGTCAACTAGTTTGATTTCAGTCAATCACTTTAAATAGAGTTAAAATCAATGTTTGCATTTGAAATAGCCTTGGATTAACATATCACCATGTATGACATAATGCATAAACAAATGTGCAACAACAATAACTGCAATATATTTTGTTGGAGAAACATCTCAAAGTTAATTATTCAGAATGTCAAAGCATCACTATCCCAGTATTTCTACTTGAGTTGGTTTCCACAAAACAGTAAATATTTGTTCATTGGTGTCTATAGCAGAACAAGAATTTTTGACTTAGTTTAATGTCCAAGTTATTTTTCAGTGAGGAGACCAAATCAGGTCAAATTAATGGTCTAGAAATCTACAGACATATGAGTGAATCCTTTTAATTTTAACATACAAATCTCTTTGATATTCTTTTCTTAGGCAAATATTATAATATGCACATAATCTTTTCTAATATAGGCACAAAGTCTAAGATTTTAGGGGAGGGGCTGGCCAGTTACATCAACTCTAGTGCTCAATTGGTGCTTATTTCATCAACCTCAAAAGATGTAAAGCAAAGTCGACCATGACAAAATTTGAATGTAAAAGATGAAGACAGATGAAATTCCATTAAGCATCCCTCCAGCACACCACCTTATCATAGTATTAAAATAATGTTAACGTGTAAATATCATTGATATGCAGAAGGGTTTCAAGGCATAATAGAATCATTTGACTTGGTTCATTATACCACTTTATTCCAACAATGTACCTGTTGCAAGTTTACAACTTCATTGTTTTTATCATTTCTGGAATACAATCATGTTAAGTATGATCAATAAATATACCCTTCAATCTTATTTGGATAACGAAGATCTAACTGTATTGAGTAAATTTTTTGTTCTTCACTTGCCAAACAATCCACCATTTATCAGAATCAGAATTAATCTCCAATTGTAATGCATTCAAGAATTACAGCTTTCCATAGAACTAAAATAATGATTAGCAGGTCTGAGACTGTGACTAGTATAGTTTGTGTTGATGACCATGATACAATTTCCAGGACCCAGTTCATGTATCTGTAAAATGCTGCGGCTGTTTTGCCCAAGTTTGGTTTCACCCAAGTATATCCATGCTTAAAAGGATTCAAACTCATTTTTTTTGCAAGAATATCATACATAGAGTGCATTATCCAATCCATACTTTATTCAGACAGAAGAACGTAAATATATTCCACAGAATGTTTGCGGCTTCCATAAATTGCAAGGGTACCATAAATCTAACAGGTGTTTTGTCAGCTAAAAACATTCAACTACAACCTTGAGGAATTCATGTAGAGAAATAGATTTTGCCCAGCTGATTTACTTTACATAAATGCATGAAATTGTTCTCTTCAGTTATACTCCAAAATTTACTAAATAAAGATGAAGTTGTTTATGTTCTTACAGTCATTTCAAACAATTTTTTTATTCATGGTACATTTTAGCTGTAAATTTCTCAGAGTCCCTTTATTTATCAGCCCATCTTCCTTGATTAGCTCTTCAATGTCCCCTTGCTACAGTTCAGCACAATTAAATACACCTCAAAAACCTTGCTGCTGACAGATTGATCTCCATTTAAAGACTACTTTCACATAAGACATCATTGATATGAGACGGAATATCAAAACTACATTGAAACCATTAATATTTACACACTGATGATTAACACACAAAATAAAAAAATAAAATATTTAAAAAAATATTTTCGTTTATTTATTCAGTAACAGTCTTGAAGTCTATCATTAATGTTGCTGATGTTGCCATTGTTAATGTTTTTGTCATTGTTGTGACTGCAACTAACAAGTAGTTTATCATGATATTACATTAACTTTCTTTAAAAGTTGAAATTTAAATAAACAAAGAATAAAAACAAAACTGTAAAAGATGTGCTTATCCAACACTACCACTTATTTTCGCCCTAGTAACCATATAAAATATTATCCATCCACACATTCTGGAGTAGGTACGTATTGCCCATTATGAAAAGTACAGCTTTAGTGCAATAAAAGTATTTTGTCACACTTTGTGCATAAGATAGAAAAGAAATTTATTAAAAACAATAGTGCTAATATATATAACCTATAATTATAATTTAAACTGTACAGAATAATGAAATACTCACTTCTTTAAATCAATAAAGGAAACATAGTCATCAACATTTGAATTTAAATATGTTTATATTTTGACATTTTTTTAATTATAAACTTATTTTAATGCTATTCCTACTTAGAACTTTTGGTACACTAGTATCCCAAAGTGTACCATTTAGAGACTACTGTGCTATAGGGTTAATACAATATAGCCACTTCAGTAATATCTTGACTTCACTTTGTCTCTATAACTCATGAGAAAGGCACAAAAATGTTTTAATCTCGTTTCCCTTCCCTGTAAATTTTCTGCCTTACGCCTACGTAAAAAAATCAATATTAATGCCATTGTTCAAACATAGAAAATGTTTGATAGCGGTTACTATATTTTGATTTGTATCTTTTATTTTTTAAAAATATTTTCTATATGGAAATCAAGTGTGACTTCCTATTATTATGAATTAATATTCTACAAGATTTCATTGCAACTAAATCTCCAGCAATCTTTCTACCATCTCACCCCTTTCTTTCCTTTTTCTTTTTAAATTACAATAAATATGACAAAAAAAATTGATATTTCTCTTGTTGTTTTTGGTTTTCTTTACAATTTTCCAAAACAGATATTAAGCCAAAGATTTTCTAATTTTCCTAAATATTTGTGCAAAATAAACCAACAGAAAGAATAGGTTCAAATAATTGTACTAATCTATATTTGAAATGTGGTGGAAATGATTTGATGTAACATATACAATGTAGAGATCTGTATATAATAAGACACATAAATGATATTTTACAATGCTATTGATTAGTGTTGCTGAGTAGATCAAATTTTCTTCATGCTGGTTTGAACAAGAATGGAAACTTTGACCCAAGTATAATGCAAAGAGAAATCCCTTGATAAAACCATAAGAGCACATATATACATTATAACAATGATTATATTGTCCATCTCATGAATTTGAAAGTATCAATGCTTTCCAAATCAGCTTATCAAAATAACCAGAATTAATACTTATTTCTAAGTTCATCTTTATAACACTCTCAACAAGATGTTTATGTATTTGTCTCTCATTCTCTCTCACACATGCAGAGTACATACATACATACATACATACATATATATATATATATATATATATATATATATATATATATATATATATATATATATATATATATATATATATATATATATATGTATGTGTGAATGTAGGTATACATACATATACATACTTATATGTGCATGTGTGTGTGTGTGTGTGTGTTATGCACAATGCACAGTAAATCAGGAAAACTAAAATAGATTTAAATGTTGCAAGGCTTCGCTGTTGACAAAATAAGAATGTAAACACATTTTCCCTATGAAAATGATGTGCAGAATAAAGAAGAAGGGCATCTTCTGACAGACTATTTCAAGCTATGTTAACTACTTTTCAATGAAGACATACATAGTTTTCTTCTAGAACTGATTGCAGAGAGACTCAACTGAAAATCAGTTGTGTATATATATATATATATATATATATATATATATATATATATATATATATATATATATATATATATATATATATATACACACATACATACATACAGGGTGGAGCAGAGAGGATAGCAGTGGGAGGGACATATGTCTGACAGGTACCATTCGGTCCTTAGTGTCTTAGCATTTTCTTTTCTCTTCAGGTTAAGCCATGACGCTGTGGACGATAGAGAATTGCATGTTTGCCTACAACAATTACATGAAGAATAACGAGTCTGTCACAGCAGTTCAGCGTGAATTTTGGTGCCACTTCAACATTCACTGAAATCAGGCTGTTCCTACCCATAGCACAATCTTACTTTGGGTGAAGGCACACTAATGAATAGGAAACTAGTGGGGTACCACGAACGGTACAGACCCCTGAAAATGTGGAACATGTCAGACAAACTTTGACACAGAGTCGGAATCGCTCTGCTTGGAGGCATTCCACTGAACTTGGCATTGGTAATCGATAGGTAAGGCATATTTTGCATGAAGACCTGCATTTTCACCCGTACAAATTGGTCATTGGGCTACTGTTGAAAGCATAGGACTATGAGCAGAGCAATGCTGGAGAGAGTGGAGGCCAACTTCCAAGAACACCTTCAGAAATGCATCAATGAAAACAGATACCACATGATGGATATTGTTTTCCACACTTAATTTTGACAAATGCTAATTCAATACGAATACATTGATGTTAATAAAATTTGTTTGTAGTTAAAATTAATGATTTTGTGAATTTTCGCATCCTCTGTGCCTCGCCCAGTATGTGTGTGCATGTGTGTGTGCATTTACATATTATATATACATATATATATATATATATATATATATATATATATATATATATATATATAAGAATAAGATAAATAGATCAATGGCATAAGTAGAATTATAAAATTATAAAATATAAAATAAAATAAAATATAATTATACTTATACCATTGGTCTCTTTATCTTATTCTTTTTTATATATACACACGCTAATACACGACCCATGTTATATTCCCCATTCATGTTGCAACAACGTCAGGGGCAAAACTAGTCGGTATACAGCACTTACTTGGTATTACCAGTATCTTTAGGGTTTGGTTGACTCCAATACCCTTCATAACTTTTATATATATATATATATATATATATATATATATATATATATATATATATATATATATATATATATATATATATATATATATACTTACACACACACATGCACACACCCAACACACAGAAACATACATAATCATAATAAAGCCTCTATATTCATGTAAGTGTTCATGTATTTAAAATTGTCGACTTTTCGATTTTGTCTGCATATTGAAATTGTGACCATCTCTGCTGATTAGTCTTTTGTATTGTTTCTACTCTAAATTGTCCTTGGACTTTTAAATCATAGACAATATTGAATTGACTCATCCTTCTTTATTCTTAAAACATACTCTATCTCTCTGAGTATAACAAAGTGCATGTGAGTTATAGATAGGGATTGAGTAACTGACAGCTAAAGATTGGCAGATTTTGAATAAAATGTCATTAAAAATACAAGCTATTCATGAAAATATATTGCTGATTACTTTATGAAAAAGAATAATGTAATATTTTCTAAAGTCACATAGCACGTTATTTTTGTTCTGTTTTTAGTATTAAAATGCATATCCTGATAATAAGATTGTATTTATCAACCTCTTGTTTCTATTATATTGTGTTTTTATTTATTTAGTTTTCTTTTTATAAGGAATAAAAACAGGCATCAAATCCTAAATAGAAGTTAGTTATGCTTCCCAAACATCACCTCTTTTATTTTACTTTTGCTTTTAGCTAGCATTCATACAAGAGACTTTATTGTCATCTTGGGCAAGTCTTGACACAGTTCCCTATAATTAAAATTTATAGTTTAAATATATTTTTAATGCATATTTAAAAATACATTTGTATTTAGTTTCCAGAAATTCTATTAAATTACAACAAATAAATATCCTGAGGATGTTACATAGAATTTTTAAAATTCTTTTCTGCTATTTTTATTTGAGATTTTTTTTCTTCCCTTTAAAATGCTTGCTATTCATTCACGCCTGCAAGTCAAACTTGCTAATCATTTTTTGTTGTTGTATTTTTCTTTTACTTTTTGTTGCTTTAAGGGTTTTTATCAAGATTCTTTAAATGCAAAAAATTACTTTCAAGAAATTTCCCATGAAATGTTACATTGAAGAGACAACAGTATTCAAGTCTAATAATTTTTATTAATATTTTCCTTATTTCCTTTATCATTCTTTAAAATTTAGTTTGGTTTATTGCAAAAATAATATTGCACAAGTGAAAATTTAACTCAACAAATTAATTATTGCTATAAACACTTAAAGATAATCTCTTCCTTTCCAATACATAGAAAGATGGTTTAAACTAATATAAATTTGCTGGACTACAGAAACTCATGAATGCAATAAGC
Source organism: Octopus bimaculoides (assembly GCF_046866305.1). Classification (NCBI taxonomy): domain Eukaryota; kingdom Metazoa; phylum Mollusca; class Cephalopoda; order Octopoda; family Octopodidae; genus Octopus; species Octopus bimaculoides. The sequence goes on along the minus strand of NC_142931.1, from coordinate 71,425,183 downwards.
GCCCCTAACCTACATTGATTTACAGGAAAAGTAAATTATTAAAGAGAACGATAAAGCAATATGCATCAAAGAGATATATTCTTTTCTACTCTGGGTACAAGGCCTGAAATTTTTAGGGAGGGAATCAGTCGATGAAATCGATCCCAGTATGCAACTGGTACTTAATTTATCAACTCTGAAATGATGAAAGGCAAAGCTGACCTCAGCAGAATTTGAACTCAAAACGTAAAGACAGATGAAATAGTGCTAAGCATTTCGCCCAGTATGCTTATTTCTGCCTGCTCACCACCTTGCATTAACGATATTTAGTATACATTCATCAGACAAATGCATCAGAATTCTACAAGCATGATGGTAATTATGAGAATATGCACGGGTTTCTCAACCACATGGTTTTGGGTTCAATCCCACAGTGTGGAACCTTGAACAAGTGTCTTCTACTATAGCTATGGGCTGACCAAAGCCTTGTGAGTGGATTTGGTAGACAGAAACTGAAAGAAGCCCATCGTATATATGTATGTGTGTGTGTGTGTGTGTGTGTGTGTGTGTGTGTGTGTGCGTGTATGTGTATCTTTGTGTTTGTGTTTGTTCCCACTTCCACCACCACTTGACAACTTGTGTTGATATGCTTACATCCCCATAACTTAGTGGTTCACCAAGTGAGATCAATATAATAAGTACTAGGTTTAAAAGTAAAGTACTGGAGTCAATTCTTTTGACTAAGGATTCTTCAAAGTGGTGCTCTAGTATGGCCATATTCTAATAACTGAAACAAGTAAAAGAAATAAAAGAAACATAGAAAAACTCATTACCAATATTCTTACAACTGAAACTATATCTATAATATTAGATTAGATTTATAAACAAACTTAATTAATAAAAGTCATGACTATTAGTTGCAAGTGAGTATGACTCGGTGCCTCTATGCTTTTGCAATCTGTTTTAGGTGTCTATGTAGTTTCAAGTAGACATAGGTACTCTTTCAGCTCTCCTACACTTCACCCAGGGAAACATCACCATTGTGACTGCTGGAGAGATAGATGTTTACATCAACACTGTGCTAGTGCTCTTTTCCAGCTGAGTAGATTGGAGCAACAGGTGATGAAGTACATTTCTGAAGGAAACAACTTACTGACATTTGCAGGGATCAAAACAATGACCTGAAGATCATGAATGCAAAATCATAGCCACAGGTCCACAAGTCTTTACAACCTACTAAGCAACCAATATGCGAACAAAACATACTTAAAATTTCTTTCTTGGCTTTCACACTTGAAGTTCTCTTCTGTTGTCCTCAAGACAATCTATACACCAAAACTGACTGAGTAGCCATGGATTCATCAATAAGATACACAGCTTCAATATTCTACGTTCTAGCATTGAAACCAAGGGTTGTTCCTCAATATAAAACCACATCATATATGCAAAGTAGATATTGACAAATACACAAAACTAGCAGAGAGACGTAAGATTTTGAAGATAATTTTATTCTTGGATTTGCAAGTCAACAAATTTTTAGTGAAATTCTGGCTACCATCATACTTTTTCACTCTACAGATGGGTGAACTAGAGCAATGTGAAATAAACTGTCTTGCTCAAGAATGCAACACACGGCCCAGTCAAGGAGTCGTACTCACTACCTCATGATTGTGAGCCCAACACTCTAGCCACTGAACTATGTGCTTTCAGGACATAATAAGAGAGTGAATGAGATTGCTTTACCCGCTAGTTATAGCAACTAAATCTCTCAGAAATGACACCTTGCCCTCTTTTAAAAGAAAAAATACATTGGATTATGAAACTCAAGAAACACTTTGTCTACAAAAAAGACAAGAAAATTATGCCTGAATAGCCCTATCATAGATATGTTTGATCATTACTAATCTGGGGTAAAGCAAGAACAAATCATATTCTGAATTATATATGCTGAACATGGAAAGATTCTAAAGGGAATCCAAATTGCAACAGAGCAGCTGTTGATCCTGTATTAGAATGAATAAACTGAATCTTAATCAAGTTTTATCTTTAGAGAAGTACTGTGATTGTTTAAACCAGATCTTTCTTCTGCAAATAATTTGATACTATGAGGCACTGTTTCCAACTGCAGTAAGTCACAGATCATAGTTTCTTACCTTCTTTAACCTACCAACTTGGACTGATTATAGGTGCTTCTTCCTCTCCACCAATATCTTTTCCCTACACATCCTTTGCTTCTGTTTCACCAAACCATAAAAATATGTTGTATGGTGTAGAAATTATCAAAATATTGTTCTATGGTTTCCATCTATAATTTATCTGCATTATGTGTAGGCCATCTTTTGATCCAACCTGAATATATATTGTGATATTAACTATTGCAATACTTAGTAAGTTTAACATTGATATCAATTTAAAATGTTACATAACTAAAATAATAGTACTGCTTGACAATTGATTATTCCCATTACATCATATTAAAATATAAATGTTTCTAGTCTGAAATAAAATGATATGATAATACTTAGAGATAATCCTATTACTCACTTGAGTTTTCAAAGAATTGCATTTGTATAATGTGAGACAGCGACAGCTTTCTTAATGTTCTCTGGAGAGTGTATTTCTTAGTGCTCTATGATAGGAAGTCATAATACATTCATACAAATAACGACAATTTCTTTCATTTAGCATTAAGAATTTATCAAACATCATAAAAGTTTGAAAAATACTGCTTCAGCTAGTTGAACATAACTATTAGCTAACATAATTTAAAATATAATGGTAATATTGATTTTTTTATCTGAATATGTACGAAGACAAATTTAGTAAAGGAAGAATATTTATTATTATTAACACTGGCATATTACTAAATACTAGGATTTTAGATTCTGTTTTGCTATATTAATATTACTGACAATAACAACTGTTAATTTCTTTCCAGGCCTTCCATGAATAATGACTGTGGATTTTTATGGTGCAGGTAGATTTGGTTTGATTTTTATGTTAAGATACAAAGAAACCAATGCAAGTAAGTGATGTCACATTCCTCAATCTGCCAAGAAGACTTATATAATCAACTGAATCGACTTTGCTACACTTGTTTACCATCACACCCAGCCCCTGCATTAATTATCATATTCGGTCCATCCTTCACATATTTCATCCCTCTAAAATTTCCTCTCTGCTTATTGTCTTTCTTACAAGTGTCAACTAAGGAAGTTTTAAGGGACATAAATCTCATTGATCTAGAAGGGCCTGCAAAGGGCATAGGCACTGATATTTCCTCTAGATTTCCACAATTACAATAAACAAAAGAAAAGTTGGATGAAAATTAAAGTCACACTCAAAGAGTTCAGTTAGTAGATAACAACTCCTCGATATTTCTAAAATCTAAAACATAACAAACAAGAGAGATGAATCCAATCAGATCAGTTGATTGAAAAGTTTGGGCAATATATACAGTACATATTTAAATGGATCTAATCATGAGAGTAGGAAACGAATCAAGTGCCCAAATCTGAATTGAGTGTTCTAATGGAGAATGATGGGAAGAAGCTATAACATGTTGGGAGTTTCAAATTTCTCTCCAATTCAGTAGTATGGTAAAGGATTTGATAAGCCAGTAACTTTGTAGTCCAGGATGCTGGTTTGAACAGGTTAATTAAATAGTGACAGCTTACAATGCAAAAGTTTGTATAACCTGAAATTCTCATGTCAATTCTCATATCAATCCATTTAGAGCAGTGGGCCCCAACTTGAATCCGTATGGGCCTTGGGGTCCTTATAAGATTTTACTGTTAAAATTCTAAAGTATATTGAGATCCTTTAAATCATCAAATGTCTAGGAAGATCCATCCAAGTAAAATGAGAATCAAAAGGGTTCATCATCATCATTGTCGTTTAACGTCTGCTTTCCATGCTAGCATGGGTTGGATGATTTGACTGAGGACTGGTGGACCAGGAGGCGACACCAGGCTCCAATCTGATTTGGCAGAGTTTCTACAGCTGGATGCCCTTCCTAACGCCAACCACTCCGAGAGTGTAGACCAACCACTCCGAGAGTGTAGGCCAACCACTCCCTAGATAAAAAATGGTTGAGTCTCCCAACTGACTGGTTACAAGCAATTCACTTCCCTTCTGTTCAAAACTTTATGACACAACAAATTCTTTTCTCTTTGGCATCGAGTGATTTATCTTGTTTATGAATAATACTAAATAGCAAATTATTTTAAAACATTGACGCAAAAATATTTCTGGTTTTTTTTTTTTTTTGCTACAGTTACTGTGATTTGAAATTAAAACCTTCCTTTCACACATCCATATACTTTATCACCCATCCAGCATTCAAAGTTATCTCTCCCCCCATTCTCTCTTGTACTTGTTTTCTTGTCACTTGAGGTTATATTCTGACACCTTGTATTGATAATATTTATCTCTCCAGCTCGTCTTAACAACACATGATGAACGACAATGATGATGGTTGTGGAGGTGGTGATGGTGGTGACAGTGGTGGCGTCGGCGTTGGTGGTTGTGATGGCAGCGGTGGCGGCATGGTGGTGGTGATGTGGTTGTGGCAGTGGTGATGGTCATGATTGTGGCAACAGTGGCAGCAGTGGCAGCGGCGGTGGCGGTGGTGGTGATGATAGCGATGATGATGATGATGACGATGACGATGAAGATGATGATGATGATGACGATGACGATGAAGATGATGATGATGACAATGATGATGATGATAACACTATTTTCACTATAATGAGAGTTCATGATTCTAGGTTAAGTTACAATTTTTACATTGCATTTCATTACAATGATACTAGGGTCATTGTTTTATATCAAATTGTAATTTTTATATGCCTGATATTTGTATTTGATATCTGCATTAAAATCTAAATGCAGGTATAAAAATCTTTTCTTCATCAATGAGAGCAGGCCAAGATACTTGCAGCTACACTGTGAACTTTTGTGGGTTTTAAATGCTGGAATTTCCATGCGTGTCCTCTCAAGTATCATCTGATATTTTCATTAGATGAGACAGTAATGAATTTTGTGGTTTGCAGCCCAACTCCTCCAAATATCTCAGATGTCATAGGCTGAAGAATTTAATTTACTTACAATTTATTGAGTTTGTTCATTAGCACACTGAGCAGAATGCTTTGCAATATTTTGTCCATCTTTAGACTCAGAGTTCAAATTCTATCATGGTCGACATTGCCTATCATCCTTCTGGTTGTCGATAGAATAAGTACCAGTTGAGTATTGGGCTGATGTAATCAACTTAAGCCCTCCTTGAAATAGCTGGTCTTGTGCCAAAGTTTGAAACCAATATTTCAAATTTGTGATTCTAGATCAAGCGTAGGAAATCATTTTTCTATAATCAAGCAAGTCACACTACCAAAAACATTTCAAGTTAATTTTTTTAGGTAGGCATACCATTCAGAAAGTTTCACTGGCTTCAGTATGACCATGACTGTTCTAGATTAAGTTACTATTTAATATTGTATTAACGTATAATATTATTAGTGACATGAGGTGTGATTTTGGATGGAAATTATTTTTTCTATATTGATGTGACTTTAGATAAGTGTTGAACTTGTGGTGTTTGGAAGGATTAAGTATAGTTTTATGATGTTGCGTTGTTAAAAGAATTTCTTTGAAACATACAATACACAGCAATAATTAATTTCTGTAATTTTTGAGTGGAATACATTTGAGAGGAAAATCAGCATACTGCAGTACATTTTTGTTGATTTACTATACTTAGATCTTATTTTACCTTTATTTTCATGTACTGAATATTTTTCCCCTCTTTACTTTTCAGCTCTCTTACTGAGAGCAATTAACAATCAAATGAAGTCTAAGAACTGGTTGTGAGTAACATAGCACAGCTGAACATAGAGAGATCATACACTATACACAAATAATTCTCACATTACTGTTATGGACTACATACTCTGAAACATTGTCAACACACAACACTATCCTAGACTACATCACAACAGATGACCATATTACAAAATGAGTAAATAAATAAATAAAGGAATAAATGAATAAATATATAAATGTACAATAACCTGCTGATTCTGTTGATTAGCAAAATTTCTGTCATCAGCACAATACCACAACTCTCTGACTGACACACTGTATATTGATTCACTATCCACATTGTTTTAAATTTAATCATGCATTATCTTGTGGCTTTGAGATTTCGATGATGTTATTGTATATTTTTAGAATGACATTGTCAGGTATGTGTGAGAGGCCAGATAGAATATTTGGGCAGTATATAACCGGTTTAAATGCAAAAGGGTTTATAGCACTAGCTTCCCTGAACTAGAAGACTATGTACCACTAACATGCACATACCACATACTTCTCCTTTCATACTGTGTCTCACCAGTCAAATTCTTTACCTAAAAATTCTCTCAGTCCTTTTATCCAGAATTGATCACTTCTAGACAATTCAATCCAGCAGTCGAAATTACGACAGACATTATTAGTGATAATTTTATTCACTGAAATAAAAGGCATTAAAGAATAAAATTTATTTACCTGCACAGCAAAAAATAACCTCAACATTTTGTCTGATTGTTGATAATAAAAAGTATCAATACATAGATCGTCAGACACAGAATGTTTCTCTACAAAACTCAGTATCTATCCCTGTCAGCTAGATGAACTGGGACAAAGAAGAATTAAGTGTTTAGCTCAGACAAAATATTTAGCATAGTTAATTCTGTAACCATAGAGTTTATTTATTGCATTTCTGTGTATAAGAATAACATTACCAATAATCACACAAGAAGTGCAAACAAACTTATCACTATATCTAGGAAAAATATATCATACAGCTGGTGTTTGCTTTTTTCTTTAAAAAATCACATTCAGGGTGTTACTTAAATAAAAAAAAAACTTTAATTCATTTGCCAGATAAGATATATTGTGCCAAAAGAAACAGTAATTAAACTCAAATAAATAGGAAGTGTCAGTAAAATAATTTCTTTAAGCAATATTTTAAAACTTTCAAACTAATTACTTTGGTTTGAGAAAAAAGAAATCTAAATTAGTTCCCAGATTCTGAGAAACATTCTCTCCATAGCACTCACACACCATATCGTTCTGACGTAGTAGTTTGCCAAAGCTTCTCTGTTTAGAGCTAAATAATGTGTGCACATTCTCCATGTCCATGCAAAATATCAGCCCATTTATGTTCCTTCATATTCTGTTATACCAATATATACTGTTATACCAACATTATTTCAGTGACTTATTGTTTGTTGCATCATTAGTCTACTGTATCATTCCGTTTGTTAATTTACCCTTATAGAGGAACTTTCACAACAAAAGACACACCCTCAATTTCATTTCATATGTGAAATCTTACAAAATTTAATGAATAAGTCATGGAAGGAACCTCTGCACTGTCAGTTGACATGTTAACAAAATCAACCTACTTTCAAATCACATAGTTCAATCTTAGAAAATAAAATGGAAAAAAGAAAGAGCACATTAGATAAATGAGTTTTGGATATGCAAAAAGACAGGTTAGTCAAATCTGGAATGAATTTCATCATAGGTTTGGTTGATCAAGGGTAACTGGAAGCTGAAGGAAAGTATTATTTAATGATGCTTCAGAATAAGTATAGATATTTAGAATTGCCAAATATGGGGACCACTGACTGTACTTCAACTACAGTGCTGGAAAATATTTCTTTATTACTTTATCTCTCGTTGACCTCTAGAATGCTAAGTAAAACCTTTGTTGATGTACAATTTGCACATTTCTGATGATGTTTGTACTATGCAAGTCAAATGCTCTCAATGTTTTTAGCTTCATGGCACTGTAGAGAACAAGTAGAATGTTACTGGTACTCTTTGTATAGAAAGTAAACTTTATTGATTCGTTTTGCTTAGAAAGATTTTGAAATAATGATAATATAAAGTTTAAAATATTGTAAAATTATTGAAAAATGATTTCTTCCTTTGTTTTATTTATCATATTTATGCATAACAAAATCATGAATAGAATGTTTTTCAAGAGACTTATGCATTATTTCTGGAAGGCTTATATTATTTTAAAAATCTAGATATACCCCATGGTGTACCAATGCATTACAGTGAATCCTTAGAAACTACCCATATATAAAAATTTGAGAATACATTCAAGTAATGGCATATTTGAGACTGCAAACAAGTAATGGAACATTCATGAACATGCGACACCTGAATGCATGATTATTGTGTTCACTAGAGGCCCAATGGATTTAATCTTTATATATCTTGGTTTCCCCTCAATAAATAAAGATTAGGGGCTTCGATATATCGCTTGGCAGAGAAGCTTATAATGTTGTTAAATCCACTCTAGCTACGATTACTACCTCATTGACGTATTACTTTTAACATCATTTTCTTCTTTGATTGCAGTAACAAAGACAACAGCGCCTTGCTGCTCCAAAAATATTTGCTCTTAGGAAGTATGAAAATGTATACTACCACTGACTTTTTCTCCCACAAAATATCTGCTCCACCACTTTTCACATTCTATACCACGTCTCACATTCCCAATTATCTCTTCCCAGATGCGTACTTATTGAACATTTCCTTTCCATTCATACTTTTAGCTCCAATTCATCTTTGTTTTAGCATATTTCTGATCAAATGCATTCTGGTAATAGTCATCACACTTTTTTAGAAGTACACTTCCAATACATCCTTTGCTGAATATGGAGGGGGTTTGAAGAGATTTAGTTATAAATTCTTGCAAATCAGATGACCACATTGAGGAATTTTGTGTGTTTGTCTCATACATTGTGTTCTTTATAAAAATGTTTAGAGTGAACATCAGTCACATTAATCATAAAGTCCTTTAAAGTCAGGGGTACCTACAGATTCGAGACCAATAAACAAATTAAACAAATTATAACAATTTTGCTCTCTCTCTCTCTCTTTCACATATATATATATTATGGAGATGTAGGACTGAACCTTGGTGGACCCCTACCTCTACCTGGAATTCTTCACTGTGCTCGTTGCCAACCCTCACCTTACTGACAGCGTCCCTGCACATGGCTTGCATAGCTCTCACTAACCATTCATCTATCCCTAGTTTCCTCACTGACCACCAGATAAGGGATCAGGGGACACTGTCAAAGGCTTTCTCATGTCAAAGAAAGCCAGGTACAGAGGTTTATCTTTGGCTAGGTATTTCTCCTAGAGCTGTCTTACTAGAAATATAGCATCAGAGGTGCTTTTCTCTGGCATGAACCTAAACTGACTCTCTCCCTAATTAGTTGGGCTATGAACCTCTCCGTGACTTTCATTACCTGATCTAACAGCTTGATATCTCTGTAATTAATAGTATCTAAAGCGTCACCTTTACCTTTGTAGCAGTTGACTATGGTGCTGCTACACCAGTCATTGGGTATGACTGCATACATATATATATATATATATATATATATATATATATATACATATATACACACATACAAATATATATACATACATATATATATAAAACAAATAATAAATGAGTATATGCATATATACGTACAGGTATGTGCATACCTACGTCTACCTGTATATATAGGTGCATATCTGGGTACAGGACATTGCAAAGAAAACGTAGACAAAAAGTAATAATAACCAGAGTACAGAACACACAGGCCACATAGAGAACATTTTCCTTCATCAGCTACCCACATTCTAACACAGGCGTTTCGAAGAGTAGGGCAGGACGCATCATTAAAATGGCTCTTCCCATGGATCACAAATGAAATTTGTATACACAAATGAAACTGTACCATGGAGGAATGTAATGGTGGACAGAAAACAAGACAGGAAACAAACAGAAAAGAAAATAAGACTGGAAAACAAACGGAAAAGGCTATACGGCCAGACGTGAAAAATTATGTGTATGTGGAACGCTGTGAAGCAACGAACTACAAGCGGGACGAAGTAAGTTCGGGTGTTTGCTTGGTGAGAGCCAAGGAAGAAAAGAATTAGTACGTGGACACATGTGACCACGAGGGGTAAGGAAGAGAGAGTGGTAGAGGGAGAAACAAAGGGAGGAAGTAGAAAATAGGTGAGCAATGAGAGAAAGAGAGGAAGAGAGAAATATAGTAGTAACAGAAGGAAGAACGAGAGGGGGAAACAGAGAGATATAATAGTAACATACATATATATGAATATATATATACATATACATATATATACACATACAACTATATATACATATATATATATATACATACATATATATATACATATACATATATATATATACATACATATATATGTACATACATATATATATATATATATATATATATATATATATATATATATATATATATATATATATATATACACACACACATACACAAGTGTACATATGTGCACATTATGTGTGTCATCATCATCATCATCATCATTCAACGTCTGTTTTCCATTCTAGCATGGATTGGATGGTTCGACTGGGGTCTGGGAAATGAGGAGGCTGCACCAGGCTCTAGTCTGATCTGGCAGTGTTTCTACAGCTGGACACCCTTCCTAATGCCAACCACTCCGAGAGTGCTTTTTATGTACCACCGGCACAGGGCCAGAGGGAGCTGGCAACGACCCTGATCAGTTGGTGGTTTTTACGTATCACCGGCAAGGAAGCCAGTCAAGGTGGCACTGGCATCAGCCACATATGGACGGTGCCTTTTATGTGCCATCGGCACCGAGACCACAACTACAATTTCCATTTGATTTTTATTTTGATGTACTTGACTTAGTAGGTCTCCTCAAGCATGGCATGTTACCCTACAATCCAAGGTACTTTCGAGGGGCTGGTTATGCAACACTCATGTAGGTTATGGCTGTGAACTCACTTTATTTGCCAGGTCTTCGCAGTCACAGCATATCTCCAGAGGTCTCGGTCTTTTGTCATTGCCTCTGTGAGGCCCAACATTCAAAGGTTATGCTTCACCACCTCATCCCATGTCTTTCTGGGTCTCCTTATACCCCAGATTCCTTCCACTGTTTGGGAGTGGCACTTCTTCACACAGCTCTCCTCATCCATCCATAGTACATGACCATACCAACGCAAACAACTCTCTTGCCCGCCACATCCGATGCTTCTTATGTCTAACATTTCTCTCAGGGCGCTTACACTTTGTGATGTGTGCACACTGACATTACACATCCAGCGGATCGTGCTAGCTTCATTTCATTCGAGCCTACGCATATCTTCAGCAGTCACGGCCCATGTATCACTGCCATGTAGCATGGCAGTTCGCACACATGCCTTATACAATCTATCTTTCACTCTAAGAGAGTGGTCCTTTGTCACCAGTAGGGGTAGAAGCTTTTTGAACTTTGCTTAGGCTATTCTTATTCTAGTGGTAACACTCTCTGAGCATCCACCCCCACTACAGACTCTGTCACCTGGTTAGTGGAAGCTATCAACTACTAGTGGAAGCTATCAACTAGTTTCTCCCCCTGGCATGTGATAGAATCTGTTTTCTGAGCATGTGTGGTGTTTATTGCCCCTGTGTACCTGCCGCATCGAAGGCTGTCTTTCCTGTGATGTTGCTGCACCTCTTATGTGTCCATAGCTTACATTGGGTACATCTTATGGAGTTTCTACCTACACCTTTTCTACAGATCGAGCAGGGCCACCTACCTGAAGTGGTGTGTGATATGTTCGCTTTCCTACTTACTAGAACTTTGGTCTTTGCAACATTGACTCTAAGGCCCTTTGATTCTAAACCTTACTTCCACACCTGAAATTTCTTCTCTAGTTCTGGTAGTGATTCTGCTATGAGGACCTGTCTTGAATTCCTCTGTGAGGAGGAAAGATTTTATTCAGCACTTGAAGAGAAAATGAAGGATGTGTTCGTTTTTTAGACATGCTTCACCTGTTCTCACTTCTGACCTGACATCATTCAAACATTCAAGCGTGTTAAGATTGTTGCCTCTTCTGGAGGTAGGAGTAGGTGTTAGCAGCGGTATATATATATATATATATATATATATATATATATATATATATATATATATATATATGTGTGTGTGTGTGTGTGTGTGTGTGTGTGTGTGTGTGTGTACATACACACAAACACATTCATATATGCATATACACACACACACATGCACACACATATATATATATATATATATATAGATAGATAGATAGATAGATAGATAGAGTGACAAAGGGCAGTAATCAGTACCAGAATTGCAAGAAATAAGCATCAAAGCAACTCAACCACCACAAAAAGCACTATGTTAAGAACTACACAGGGTGACAAGGTCTTATTTCTAGCAATACTGATGCTGATTACTGCCCTTTATCACTTTAGTAATGTCTATATTGCTGCATTTATGTTGTAAGCTTGTGGACAAGCCACTCATATTGTTTATATATATTTTTTATTCACTTACTTGTTTCAGTCATATGACTGTGACCAGGCTGGAGCACCACCTTTAGTCGAACACATCAACCCCAGAACTTATTCTTTGTAAGCCTAGTACTTATTCTATTAGTCCCTTTTGCCAAACTGCTAAGTTACAAGGGCATAAACAAACCAACATCTGTTGTCAAGCGATGGCGATGGTGGGGCAAACACAGACACACAAACATATATATATATATGTGTGTGTGTATAATATATATGTGTGTGTGTGTGTGTGTGTGTGTGTGTACATATATATATATATATATATATATATATATATATATATATATATATATATATATGTATATACATATATATAAGACAGGCTTCTTTCAGTTTCTCTCTACCAAATCCACTTACAAGAGTTTGGTCAGCCTGAAGCTATAGCAGAAGACACTTGCCCAAGGTGCCATGCAGTGGGGACTGAACCCAGAACCCTGTGATTTGTATGCAAGCTACTTACCACACACCCATTTCTGCATACACACACACATATACATACATACATACATATGTGTGTACATATATATATATATATGTGTGTGTGTGTGTGTGTGTGTGTGTGCGCGCACGTGTGTGTGCGCGCACGTGTGTGTGTGTGTGTGTGTGTGTAGATATAGATAGATAGAGAGATAGATAAATAGACAGACAGACAGACAGACAGACAGACAGATAGATAGATAGATAGATGGAATATGTATTCATACACACATATCTGCAGGAATGCTTGCAGGAATGTATGTAGATATTTATGTATGTATTTACACTTAGCAAATTTCAATATTATACCACTGTAAATAATTAATACAGAAATGAAGCTTTTAAACACACCATGTTAAAATAAAACAACTTAAACTAAGCTGGCCTTAAATTATATTTCATATTGTTGTAACTTCAGAACACATTGTCCTAAATTTATTCATCAGGTACTCAGCAGCCATTATTTCAAATAATGTAAGATTTTGAGTAGAGTTTATATTTAGAAGTAATATTAAAATATTTCTCTCTATCATTTTAGTTCTCTGATTTTCTCTGATTTCATCTGGTTTTCCCTTTCTCTCCCTTTCTCCCTTCCCCCTCTCTCTCCCTCTCTTTCCTAGTGCCTTCTATACAAAGAGGTATAAATATATGTCCTTTCTTTACAGAAATCTTAAACCCAAAAGCTAGAATTAAGAATAATATATAAGCTCATTATTATCAGCTAGTTATCTAAATTTTAATCCATATATAGCTTGCAGCAACCAACAGTCTAAATTTGTGTTTCTGCGATTAACTGCTGAATGTATAGTAAGGAATAGATTTGAATAGAAATATCAGTTTTAAGAAATTTTACCCTGAAATAGATATTTTTCTTTGCAAATATTCAATAAAAGACACAATTACAATGAACCATTTGTTTGTGGTGATGCAGTATGAATTTATATATGGCTTATATACAATTATGTTTTATATGCAAATATAGTGGGGTATTAATGAAGTCGTTTGAGCAGCAGATAAAATGCTTTATGTTATTTCTATCAGTCTTTTTCATCCTGAGTTCAAATCCTACTAAAGTCAACTATTGCTTCAATCCTTCTGGAGTTAATGAAATGAAGTTACACTCAATGAATTGGCTGAGCAGTTAGAGTATTAGATAGAATGACTCATAGTATATGAAATGATATGTGACTCACTAACTTCAAATCCTGCCAAGGTTAGCATTACATTTCATCCTTTCAAGGTTGATCAAACAAAATACCATTCCAAGGTGGTAGATTGGCTGAACTGTAAAAAATTTGGATCTGGTGCATTGTAGTATTTCCTCTTGTTTTTGCATTCTGAGTTCAAATTTCACAATGTAGTAAAGTCTACTAATCTCAGCATCTAAATACTGCACTAAACAAGTTTCCTCAACCTTCATCTCAGAAACTGTACACTTCAACCACACTTTACATTCACAGAAATTAAAGCTGGTTGTCAACCACTAAATCTTTAGCATATTTCTGGTCTTATTTCTGAAGGAATAGAGTGTTTAGGGTTTACTATTAATTCTTTAAATAATCAACTAATATAAAGGGACAGTAAAACAACTTGGTGCTTGAAGCATAATATAAAGTTCTAACATGGAAGACAAAGGGTTTGAATAAAAAGACTTCAAAACTACAACTCTTATTTCATTGTACCAGATACAATTTTGGCAGTTTGGTATTGGAATGGTTAATAATCTGGGAAATCCTACATTGATTAGTAGACTTATTCCATTGCCTAGTTTAGCTCCTCCATTTAGTACCCTGAATGACTTTAACAGAGTCCATTCTGCTGCAAACCTTTGAACCAGGTCTGCTGTTTGTAGGATACCTTTTCCCTTTTTCTTACAAGTCTTGGAGGATTTGTGAAAGGCTCATGAGGACTGCCTTTTCTCTTGACTATAAGATAAAAAAAATAAAGGTGAAGTACTAGAATTGATTTAATTGACTATCAGTCAGCAAACAGGCAATGGGCTAGTATGATCCAGTAGATCCTCAATCCCCAACCAGCTGGTTTGTTGGTTTCTGATGACTGATAAAGGAATTTATCTGCAATACTGTATTATATTGTTGCTAACACAACATGCAAATATACACACATCTTATTAATATTTTAAACTTAGACACATGCACACCTATCTTCACTAAAAGGTGACACTATTGCAAGAACTATCATATAAGAGGACAGAAGATATACGAATATATATAGGTGCAGGAGTGACTGTGTGGTAAGTAGCTTGCTTACGAACCACATGGTTCTGGGTTCAGTCCTATTGTGTGGCACCTTGGGCAAGTTTCTTCTACTATAGCCTCAGGCCAACCAAATCTTTGTGAGTCGATTTGGTTGACAGAAACTGAAAGAAGCCTGTTGCATATATGTATGTGTGTTTGTGTGTTTGTGTTTGTCCCCACCCCCCCAACATCGCTTGACAACCGATGCTGGTGTGTTTACGCCCCCGTAACTTATCGGCCCGGGAAAAGAGAAACGATAGAATAAGTACTGGGCTTACAAAGAATAAGTCCTGGGGTTGATTTGCTCGGCTAAAGGTGGTGCTCCAGTATGGTCATGGTCAAATGACTGAAACAAGTAAAAGAGTAAAAGAAGAGCATAGATGAGAGAATAGATGGAGAGACAAGAATAAAAACTAATCAACCATTTGCAATTTATAACTGACAATGCAACGGATCCATAGTCATTTAACATTCAAACTGCCCAAACAGCCTAATAATAACAAAATAATCACAGAATAGAAACAAATTGCTGGGATAAGTAATCAGAACTGTAAAAGTGACCCACAGTTCAAGATTAGATTGAGCTTAACTCCACCCCTTGGGCATAATTTTGAAAATAACTGCTTTATCAGTTTTATTAAACATTTGTTTGTGACCTTCATTCCAATAAAATGATGGAATTCATCGCCATCATTAATCTCAAAAAAAGTTATACATCATCATCATCGTTTAACGTCTGCTTTCCATGCTAGCATGGGTTGAACGATTTGACTGAGGACTGGCAAGCCAGATGGCTGCACCGGGTTCCAATCTGATCTGGCAGAGTTTCTACAGCTGGATGCCCTTCCTAACGCCAACCATTCCGAGAGTGTAGTGGGTGCTTTTACGTGTCACCGGCATGAAGGCCAGTCACACGGTACTGGCAACGGCCATGCTCAAAAGGGTGTTTTTTTTATGTGCCACCTGCACGGGAGCCAGTCCAACGGTACTGGCAATGACCACGCTCAAATGATTTTCTAACGTGCTAATTCTAGGGAAGTCATTAATACCCAGAATAAATTTAGGATTTCCCAGATTGTTAACTATTCCAATACCAAACTGCTAAAATTGTATCTGGTACAATGAAATAAGACTTCTAGATTTGAATCTTTCTACTTAAATATTTTGCTTTCCATGTACGAACTTTTTGTTATGCTTCAAAGATGAACATTTTTATACTAAATGCTTTCATATTAGTAATTATTTAAAAAATAAACACTGTATTCTTTTAGAAATATGACCAGAAATGGGTTAAAGTTCTGATGGTCGAGGGCCAACTTTAATTTCAGTGAAACTAAAATGTGGTCGAAGGGTACAGTTTCTGAGACAAAGGTTGAGACAAATTGTTCAGTGCAGTATTTAGATGCTGAGACACAATAGGGAAAATGAGTTTTAAAGAGAGATGAGGAAATTGGGAGGTAGACAGCTTGTTAATTTGGTAATTCAGAGAAACAGGAACTACTGTCGAAATAGAAAAATTTAGACATAGGAAAGATACAGGATGTTGGGATGGTAGAGGTTGGAGTGTCTTAGTGAGAGAAAGTTTGCCAATCAGTCAGTTGGCCTTTACTTTCATTTTGAAAATATTCAGCATCTATGTCTGCAGGCAATAATTGCATGATATCATGATACTTTCAAAGTAGTTTTATGAATGAGTAAATTTCTATTTTAGTATTTACTATATTCAATTAAGGTTAAATGAATTAGTATATTTACTAAGAGGTTAATATATTTTCCTCTGCTGGGAGACCTACATCAAGATTATTACAAAACTTTAGACAGAATTTGGAATTCTTTCATGTTTCTTACAACATAAAAGTGTTCTAATGGTATCAACAAAAATACAACATGCATAACTATTTCTATATCTTGCTCTTGATGTTGGGAAAATCATGAAAAAAAGAAATTGGAAAGATTTTTGCACAATATATTACATATTCTAATACATGAATTTCACATCTTTTATACACTTGGTACAACAAGCAATGGATAATAGACACAAGTATGTTATCATATATATCAAATAGCATAAAATTGATATGATAGTGGTGGTGGGAGTAGTGGTGGTTAGAGTAGTGGTGGTCATTGTCATTGTTGTATTTGTAATTGTCGAAGTCATACTTGTAGTTGTCATTGTCATTGTTGAGTTAGTGGTGATTATAATAAGGATGAAAAAAGAGGATGAAGAGGAAGTAGAGGGTGAGGATAGTGTAGATTACCTACTATGGTTAATGTAGTGTAGTGATAACAAACCAATTTGTCAGTAGTAATATATTGCAGGATTTTAAGTGATACTTAATAAACAGTAAAAATAAAACTTGCAATATCATTTCATAAAAAAAAAGCTTATTTATCAGCATTTATAAGCTAAAATGGCTCTATACACATAAGTGACAGTCCAATAACAAGATCATAAGAAGAAATTTTAATGCTTGGCATGTCACACCAAAGGGTTTGTATTCACTGGTTTTGAGGAATGATTAGTGACACTGGTACAAGACCAGAAACTATCTGCAATATGTAGAACAGTCATTCAACATAATTATTTGCTGAAACTGATTGCTTCAGCATAATCAATTACATATCTAATTTACATTTTTTTTTTTTTTTACTTGTTTCAGTCATTAAGCTGCAGCTATCCCAGAACACCACCTTCAAGTGGATCAACCCCAGTGCTTTTTTTTTAAAGCCTGGTACTTATTGTATCAGTCACTTTTGCTGAACTGCTAAGTTACAGGGATATAAACATGCCAGTACCAATTGTAAAGTGGTGGTGACAGGACAAACACAAACACAAAGACACATACACAGATATATATATATATATATATATATATATATATATATATATATATATATATATATATATATATATATATATGGGAGAATATACAAATAATAACAACAGACGAGGACAGGTGGTGCAAATAACAAAAGTATATATTAGTATGACGCTCGGGAATACGGAAAGTCTTTGACGTTTCGAGCTACGCTCTTCAACAGAAAGAATACGGAGACAAGGAGAAAAACACGGAGAAAAAGAATTGAATAGTGTTCAGTCAACGGTCAGTCATAATATATATATATATATATATATATATATATATATCCATATATATGATGGGCTACTTTCAGTTCCAAATTCACTCACAAGGCTTTGATCAGTCTGAGGCTATAGTAGAAGACACTTGCTCAAGGCGCCATGCAGTGGGACTGAACCCAGAACCATATGGTTGGGAAGCAAGTATCTTACCACACAGCCACACCTGTGCCTAGATCTGTAGATTCTGATTTTAAATTCTTGGCTTGTAAATAATCTTTAAGATCAGAGTGAATATAACTTGTGCCAACCAGTAATATAATAGGATAGTATAGTTTTGGTATGTCAAGTGAAGGGCAATGTGAAATAACTAGCAGTAGATAATAACAGAGACCTAGTTTAATTGACAATACACAGCAAACGATTTTTAAACATTGGCTTTGTGCCTAAACAAAAGAAATCTATGTAATGCCAACATATGTACATGAGAAACAAAGAAAAACAAAAAGAAAGAAAAAAGAATAGAAATGAACACAGAACAAAAAGAAAAAGAAAGAAACTTAAATGGAGGTTAGAAAAACTAAAGAAGTGGACATTGGAGAAGAAGCTTGTGGATTTAAATTTCTTTCAAATTCTTTCTTCAGGCTCATGTAATAAATACAATATCGATCAAATAAACAGATAGAATAGTTGAACACTTCTTTAATGTGATAGCTTTTTGTGCCTCCTTAATTGCGTTGGGTTTCGATGTAGTTGTGAATTATGCAGCATCATTGATTTCTCTGGTCAGGTGAAGCAGAATAAATGAAGAGTGAGTGAGATCATTATTTTAAACATGTTCTAACCATCCAGCGTTATTTATGCATGATAAGTCACATAAGCTTGGGCAAATAAAAACGAGATCTTTATCATAAATACATGTGTATATAGGTGGGATGCATGAATGTGAATTTGAGTGTGTGCAGAGTGCATGGTGTGTGTATGTGTGTGTGTGTGTGTGTGTGTGTGTGTTAATCTTGAAAACCCTCCCATGCACCTAACCATAACATGTTCATGTGCGTGTTCACAATAGCATTTGGATATATATATATCATAATCACACAAAACATGTCCATGTATGTATGTATGTATGTATGTATGTATGTATAGATAGATAGATAGATAGATAGATAGATAGATAGATTGGTAGATAGATAGATACATATATATATATATATATAGAGAGAGAGAGAGAGGGAGAGAGAGAGAGAGAAAGAGATAGATAAATACATACATACATACATACATACATATATATATGATTATATATATATATATATATATATATATATATATATGTATATATATATATATATATATATATATATATATATATATATATATATATATATATATGTATATATATATATATATATATATATATATATATATATATATATATATATATATATATATATATATATATATATATATATATATATATATATATATATATATATATATATATATATATATATATATTATATGTACACACATATATTATTCACTCACAGACAGGCAAACATACACAAAACATATATTTATAGAAGTATGTATCTTACAGATGCATACATAAATAGACACATACATCATTTAATTAAACTTCTAAAAATTTTCTTTACTTTTCTAAAATTTCGTTTTCACCTTTTGTTTCTTTTCCATTTGTATTTTCCTTCTTCAACAATACACCTTTATCTATTCATTTATTTATTTATTCCTTTTAACATTCTTAGTTTATCTCGCAAAGAATGATATTGATATTTTCACCCTCCTACCTCCTCACAAGAACCACTTTCCCCACAACACACCTCACACTCTTACACTCACATTCAAGTAAACCAACGCTTGCACACACAGCTATGCTTATAGAGAGAACTACTTTCAGAAATGTATTTGCTAATTGACTGTAAACTTTGCAGTGCTTTCATTAGAATGAGACATGACTTGGAGATAGAGTTTAGTTTTCAACATATGTGGTTTTAATCAATGATGCTTCCACTACATTGAAATGTCATTATGATCCCTCACTTTCCTTCTCTCTCTTTCTCCCTCCCTCTCTCTCTCTCTCTCTCTCTCTCTCTCTCTCTCTCTCTCTCTCTCTCTCTCTCTATATATATATATATATATATATATATATATATATATATATATACACACACGCATACAAACGCACACACACATATACACATATATATATATAAATATATATCTAAATGCATATATATATATATATATATGTAAGTACATATATGTGTATGTGTGTACGTGTGTATGTGTTTGTATGTGTGTGAATATACACACCAATGTATTGCTATAATTGTTATATACAAAGTAACAATGATAACAAGAACAACAGCAGCTGCTTCGCAAAAATCAACACCACCACTACCAACAATAGCAATAATAATGTTTAACATTCCAAATTTTTCTATCCTTTATTATGGCTAACATGAAGGAGATAGGAGACAGCTGTAACTGTAGAATTACTGAAAGAATACATGCATATACATAGCTGGATTTTGACTGCACTTTTATGGCATTGCATTCAAAACTATGAAATGCTCATGTTACCTTTCATTGTTTTGACGTTTGAGGAAATGTTAGTGAATCATTGGATGATGATCTTTATGTTTTGTGCATTCTGAGTTCAAATACAGCTATGGTCAACTTTATCTTTCATACTGCTTGGAGCAGATACAAAAGGTACTATTCTACAACTGGGCTTGATACAATAAAATGTCTTCTTCCAGTTTCAGCTTGAGCATGTGACAAAAATTTTAAAGCAAGTACTGGGGTTGATGTCACTGTCTAACACCTTCCCCCTAAAATTTTCGACATTGTGCCAAAATTTCAAATAATTATTACCTCTGCCTTAGTGAAGGCGGAAGTATTGTTTTCAGTCATGTTGTTTGTTTGTGTGTCTGTGGACAAGATATCTCAAGAACCACTGAATGGATTCGGATGAAACTTTCAGAGTTGTCTTGCCTCGTAACTGGCACAAATTGATTAGATTTTGGGGTTGATCTGGTACCGGACAAGAATTCTGGATTATTTTTCCTGTTTTTTTACTTAATTTTGGAGAGCAGTTGGGTTAACTTTTAGTATTCTTGTTTATGAGAACAGTCGAGTTTATTTCAGATATTCAGGGCCAATAAATTAAGAGCCAATAAATTAAGTAACAGTGAAGCACTGGGGTCAATGTAATCGACTATTCCCCACTCCCCAAAATGGCTGCTCTTGAGGCAAAATTTTAAATGTTTATTCTTCCTATTATTATTAATATCATCGTTTTACTTCTCAGAACGTCCGGCCTTGTTTGTTCTGGTAGGTTCTGTGAGAGCAGACAGCAGCCTGCTGTTGGAGGTCTCACAGAGTCTCTTTCCACATATTATAAACTTTGATGCTTGGTTGTTAATTAGCATGGGAGATATTCAACATCCAAGTACCCATCTCAAAATCCTAGCTGTCCCAACCAGAGAAGTCTTTTGTGCTTGTTCTGCTCTCATGTCAATTCCAATTTCTTTGAAATATTTCTCAAACTTTGTTGCTAGTACTTTGATTGCCCCTACAACTACTGGAATGACAGACACTCTCCTCATAGTGCACATTCTTGCAATTTCGTCTTTTAGTAGTTTGTACTCTTCTAGTTCTTTCTCACTTATGCATGCATCTCCAGGTATTGCATTATCTATGAGCTTGGTTTCCTTTCTTCTTTTATCTACCACAAAAATAACTGGTCTCCAAGCCTCGATTAATGAGTCACAATGGATTGTAAAATCCCACAGTATTATATGTTCTTTGTTTTCGGTGACTCCTTCTGGTTCATGTATGTACCATTTCCGTGCTCTGTTAAGGCTGTACTTTTCATATAGTCTCCAGTGGATGAACTCAGCTATGTTATCATGCTTCCTTTTGTGGTGCTTTTGGGCCAGCTTGCTACACTCACTCACAGCATGTGAGAGTGTTTCGTTTCTGCTGCCACATCTCCTATGAAAGGGAGATTCGCAAATTTTATCTATTTGGAACTTGGTGTAATTAGCTCTCAGAGCTTCAAGACACACGTGTATGTATTTGTGTGTGTGTGTTTGTGTGTGTGCATGTGTGTGTGTGCATCCGTGTACATGTTACTCCCTCCTAGTCTTAACAGCACTTGAAAGTTGTAAATGATGCGGCAGTTTGTGTTTTTTATTTCATAATAAGCCATCTTCCATAAGCAATCACTCAAACTTTTCTTAGTATCTCGTTTAGTTTGGATGAGGTCTGCATCTTCATTGCTCTCAGAGTGGGAGCCAATGTCTGTGGGGTACTAAAATGTCACTGTGGTAGGCTTCACGACTCCACAGGCCTTCACGGTTTCTCCTGCCTCATAAATGCTGGTGGTTTTGCTCATCACACCAAGCTAAACTTAATCACTAAGTAAGCTCTGGCTTGAGTTAATATTCTCTCAGTTCTGTAGCCAGCGAGATTATCCAGAAGTGATGTTAAGAGACCAAATGGTCTTACCTTTTGTCCCTGGGTAAGAGGTAGATGCCTCATCTGGGATGTCACAGTTTGTAACACCTTTGGTCTCTCCCAAATCCTGGATACCATGATAAATGGAAGAGTTACTGCTTCTGTTGCCCATTTCTTCCAGCCTGTGGCATTTGAGATGTTTGGAGAGACTGGACTGCTAACACCAAAGTTTTTGTCATCATTGGCAGCTCACCTCACCATGACATCAGCTGAAGCTTGTGTGGGTGCATGGCTGTTCCAATGGCTTAGCCTCTCCATTAACCATGGTAATGCATCTAGCATGTTGGCTTGCTTCAGTGGGCTCCATTGAACCTTGTAGTGTGCAACCAATGTTTGGTGTTGAATTGATGTATTTTTCTTTCTTCCTCTTCTTTTTTCTTTTCTTCTTTTTCGTTCTTCATTCATATTTGTATTTTGCTTGGTTTTGGATTTGTATTTTAATGTGGTTTTGCATCATATATGTATCATATACATAGATGATATATATGTAATAGAATAAATATGACTCACTCCTTTAGACTATATGATTATACATGGAAATAAGGTAACTTTTATTTCAATGACATTTAATGATAACTTGTTTTTACATTTACGTTGTGATTGTCAACTGAAAGATTCTTTGTTTCATTCTTATTTTGTGATCTTAAGGATTATTGTTCATTTGGCATCTACATGGTTCTGGGTTCAGCCTCTTTGCAAAGCACCTTGGACAAATATCTTCTTCTTTAGCCACTTATTGACCTGTTCCTTTAGAATGAATTTGACTATAAGAAGGCTGTTTGCAAACTCTTCACATATATGTATATGTGTGTATATCTTTGTTTGTTTACACTGTTTAATGCAATGGGGACAATAGCATAAATTGAGTATTTAAATCAAAGGGTCATGTACTGAGTGCGCAACACAATAGATTCCTAATTTATTGAAATTTTCTTTACAATGTACAGAGCAAAAAAAAAAACAAAAAAAAAAACTTAAAACAACTGTTTGTGTCCTCCAAGATAAAATATGATAATTTCCAGTTGTTGGGAATTATTTCTTCAGTTACATATCTAAGGCAAAAAGATTCAGTTTATTTACAGACTCTGAACAATTAAAGATGTATATTTCAGGCTATTTGAACATATTAGCATAATGTAGCTTATTTCTGAGAGTTTATTTCCCTTAGTTGTTTTTGTATTTAATTATGCAAAGTGCTCTTGTTCAAAACGCACACTTCTTTTTCATGTAAAAATCTATTTACATACATACAGGAATAAGTAGATCACAAAATGTTGACACAGTCTAATGAACTGAAACCTAAGTCACAAGTGGTTTACTCTTTATCTGCAAAAGAAATACCTGACTGTTCTTTCTTTGAGCAAATATATTATTCTTACATTCTTTTATTTGCTTCATTCATTAGACTACAGCCATCCTGAGATACTACTTCTCAGCATTTAGTTGAAAAAGTTGATCCAGTTCTTATTTTAAGTGGATGTTTATTCTAATAGTTTTCTTTAAAAACATGTAAGTTACAGAGACAGAGATATTAACACAGTAGGAGAAAAACACATAGATATACATACACACACTTCTACAAATATGTGTGTGCATATTATGTGTATCATCATCATCATCATTTAGCATCTGCTTTCCATGCTGGCATGGGTTAGATGGCTTCACTGGGACTGGTAAGCCAGAGAGCTGTAGCAGTTCCAGTCAGATTTCGCTTGGTTTCTATGGCTGGATGTCCTTCTTATATATGACCCAATGGTTAGGGTGTTATGCTCATGATCACTAGATCATGATTTCAATTCCTAGCCCTGGTGGTGTGTTGTGCTCTTGAGCAAAATATTTCATCACACGTTGCCCTGCAGTCACTTCAACACCTGCTGCACTTTGCACTTTGTCATACATGTGCACTGATGTTGCATATCTGACAGTGCATACTACCTTCATTTCTCTCCAGTCTACACTTGTCTTCTGCATTTAGAGGCCATGTCTTACTACCATGGAGTATAACCATTTGCACACAAGCATCATATAGTCTACCTTTCAAACTGAGAGACTGCCATTTTGTTGCCAACTGAGGTAATTGCTCTCTGAACTTCCTCCACCCAATTCTTATTCTAGAAACAATACTTTCAGAGCATCCTCCACCATTGCTAAGTTGGTTACCTGGGTAACAGAAAATATCTGCAACTTCAAGAGAGCCTCCTGGGCACTTGAGAAAATGTAAGTTCTGTGTGCTCTTAGTGCTTATTGTTCCTGCACACCTGTCACATACAAAGACGACTTTATCTGTTATTCTACCTGTGATTCCACTGTACCTCTTACATGTCCATAGTTTACACTGGGTGCAGCAAATGGAATTTCTTCCAACTCTTTTCCTACATATTGAGCAGGGCCATTTACCTGATGGAAAGAGTATTATAGCTTCTTTCTTAATAACAACAACTTTAGTCTTAGCTAAGTTAACTTTAAGGCCCATTGATTCCAGGTTATATTTCCATATTTGGAATTTCTTCTGCTAAAGATTCTGCACATTTAGCAACCTCTCATAGTGACACTTCAATGCATCTTTATTCTTTGAGTCACTAAGTGCAAGCATACCGCTATCCATTCACACACATTTCTCACCTACCACATCTCTGTTCTCTCTGATACACTATTTGCAATCCTGAATACCTCTTGCCTCTGATCCTCATGCTGTAGAACATTTTCAGATCTCTTACCTTCAGCTACTCCTTTTGCTATGTATACCTGATGCCTAGCTCCCGTTTTGGCTACCTGATATAATTCTCTGCTTCCACCATTTTTCTAGTCTTTCCAAGTCTGTCTTTCAGCCTTTATAGTACTATCAACCTCCTTGTTCCACCACCATGTCCCCCTTGGTCTAGCTGGGACTCTGCACCAACCACAGATTTCGTCCATAACCCTCAGAGTGTTCTGCAGGAACTTCCAATTGTCCTATATATATAAGTATATATTTGTATGCATGTGTGTATGTATGTATGTATTTACGTAGGTAGGTAGGTAGGTAGGTAAAGTAGGTACAATGGGTAGGTGTATGTTAAAAGGTGTATAATAGATATAGACAGATTAATGCTCAGATTTAAACTCTAACAACAAAGGATGGTAGACATAATCTACTTGAATTGGGAATAGAAAACTCAGTGTGAGAGCCAATGAAAATAAAGATAAAATAGATATATAGGTTCTAGTTCATAATGACATCAAAGCATATATAAATAAGTTATACAAATGTGTATATTAAAATATTTATGCTGTAATATAGTCAATTGCAGTTCTTTGTAGATATCTCAAAATGGGGTAAATGACAAAAAAATTAGTACGTGATTTTGCGTTATGCTGTAATTATTTTCTTACTCTAGTTTAGTATGTATATATGTACACACACATACACACACATATATATACATATTATATATATATATCTAAGAGCACATATATTTATATACATACATATAAACTTATATATACAGGGTGTGGTGAATATATTGTCGTCTAAATTACGCAAAAATGAAAATAACACTGACATCTCATTTTAACAGATATATTTACCAAATTACATAAAAATATCTTGAAATACTAAACAGTAAATTTATTCAATATAATCTCTGTTGGCTTTAACCCCAGCCTCCAGACGACTTCAGAATCTCCTGTAACTCTTCTGGATGGTCTCCTTGTATAAGCTGGTGAATGCTGCCATAACCCTTGCCTTCAGTTCATCTTTGGTGTTACAAGCAGTTTTGTTGGACTCTCACTCAACTGTGCCCACACATAATTATTAAGGGGTTGCAGCCTGAAAAGTTAGGTGGCCAGATGTTAGGGGTAATGTGGTTACAGAAATTGTCTGACAGCCATGACTGGGTTCTCCTGCTTCTGTGGCATGGTGCAGAGTCCTGTCACCAGACATAGGGTCTTCCAACAGCCACACTCTCAACCCAGAGCTGCTCTACTTCTTCTAGGCACTTGATGTAGGCCTCAGTGCTGAGTTTGAGGCCATGCGGGAAGATAAATGGAGGCATAACATTGTCATCACTAGTGGTCACTCCAAAAATCATGTTGTTGACTGGATATTTGATTTTTATCACTCTTGGTAAATGCACTGTCCTCAGATTGACACCCAAACATTCTGAAATGTGTGTACTAGAGTTTCTGGTGTGAATGCCAAGCAGTACAGTATGTCGTTTCCAAATTTCTGGCAGAGCAAATGTCATGGTGCTGTTTATCTTATAGATGGTGCCCAACTGAGCCTACTATAATGTGTAGCTGACGAAATAAAAAAAAAAACAATGAGCATGTACGAAATTAGAAATAATATAGTGGTGATTTACCCATCACACCCTCTGTGTGTGTGTATATATGTATATACACACACATATAGATATTAAAAAATGGAACAAAAGTGCAATAGAGGACAATAAAACATACAGACAGATAGACAGTAAAACAGTGGACAGGAAAAACAACAATTAGAGGGACAAGAAAAAAAGGACGGGTCATTTGTGGCTTTCTTTCATCAGTCAAGTTCTCAGATGACCTTACAGTTTCAGGCAGTTACATCTGGGACTGTTTGATCTTGTTGCCCCAAAATAAGTCTAAGTTAAGAGCATTAGATTTTTTGTAAGAAAGCTAGCGAATGTGTATGACAACAAAGACAAAAAAAAAATACAGAGAACATGGTCCACAATTACCAATGCAAACAAGAATATAACAACAGGTGTCTTTTGACTGAGGATGAATTAAAGTGAGCTGGCGAATCAAATCATATATATATGTGCTTACACATACTTATATGTGTATGTATGTATGTATACTCACACATGCACACACATATATACACATATAGATAAACACATCTGAATTACTCATGCCATTAAAACAGACGTTGATGGCTAATGCTAAATTATATTTGAATAGATATACTAAAATATATTTAATATTAAGATTAAGTTGTTCACAGGTGCTATATAAGTGTTCCCTATATAATTGAATAGATAAAGTTGTACATTTCACTTCATTCAGTGGAGATGCATTTTAAATAATGTCCAGGAAGTGCTTCCCACTCAGTGTGATGCTATGTGCATGATGTGGAAACAATATGATTCAAACATGGTGTGGTAAAAATAGAGACCACTTGATTTTCACTTGAAATCTATGAATTTGTAGGTATGATGTGTTGAAATAAATATGATTTTTGCAATTGTATTAGCTGAAAATTGAATGACACAAAATCTATATCTGCAGGCATGGCTATTTGATTAAGAAATTTTCTTTGAAATTGCATATTTTCAGATTTAGTTACACCGTGTTGCAACTTAGGCAAGTGTTTTCTACGATAGATCTAAAAACATTCTGAGCAGTATTGAAGGCTCTCTTAATTATACTATGTCAATATTGGTTAATAGGTATTACAATATAACTATTTATCTGTATAATTATATTGAATTCTCTTCAGATGTTGAGCCTCTTGAACATTTAATAATGTGTTTATCTATCTATCTATTTATCTATCTATACCTGTATGTATTGGCACGTGTGTGAGTGTGTGTGTGTGTGTGTGTATGTGTAAGCACTAAGTGAGAGACATTTACACTGACTGATCTGAGAAGTTAGTGCAATGACCTGTAATATATCCATGCAAGAGGAAGACATTCTTATAGGCTAACATCTAAATAGCATTTTCTTTTAATTGTTTGTTCTTTTCCATTTCTTCTCTTTCTTTTTCTCTTCCTCCTTCTCTTTCTCTTTCTTTTTCTCTTCCTATTTCTTCTCCAAATTCTCCTCATCCTTCCAGTATTTCTTCCTCCTCTTCTTTTCTATTTAGAACCCAATTCCATCTATTTGACAATGCATGATATTTTTCAATCTAGAAGTTAATAAGTAATGT
>NC_142931.1:71386497-71393997 GCF_046866305.1 Octopus bimaculoides | reverse complement strand
AAACCATAAGAAAATTATGTTTGCTTTAAAATTTGAGATCACATAGACAGTATTTTACGTAGGATATGGGCAGTTCCCATGAGCACTATCTTTTGGACTTCAGCCATTTTGGGGTTTCCTGGTATCTGAGCTAGGTAGTAATCAGCCCGTTTCGCTGTCATTCCCAGGGCACCTATGACAATAGGTATTGTTTTCGTCTTCAGATTCCACATTTTGCTAATTTCTATTTCAAGATCTTTATATTTGCTCAGTTTTTGGTAGGTCTTGACAGATACGTTTATATCAATTGGGACAGTCATATCAATGAGGAGGCATGATTTTTGTCTGAAGTCTTTCAGTATGATGTCTGGCCTATTTGTGTCTATCTTTCTGTCAGTTTGAATGATTATTATTATTATTATTATTATTATTATTATTATTATTATTATTATTATTATTATTATTAAGATGGCAATCTGGCAGAATCATTAGTACACCAGGTATAATGCTTAGCAGATTTCATCTGACTCCACATTCATCATCATCATCGTTTAACATCCACATTCCATGCTGGCATTGGTTGGACAGTTCGACAGGAGCTGGCCAGGCCTATGCCATTCTTGTTTGGCATGCTTTTCACAGTTTGATGCCCTTCCTAACACCAACCGCTCCGTAGAGTGGGCTGAGTGCTTTTTACATGGCACTCACACAGGTGAGGTCAGTTTTGGCATGGTTTTTACTGCTGGATGCCCTTCCAAATGCCAACCACTTTACAGTGAGGACTGGGTGCTTTCTAAGTGGTACCTGCACTAGTGGGCCACCAAGTGACTTTGCAAGATAAAGGGTCTTTGAGAGGGGAACGGGCATTGGAGGAGGAGATGAAAGATTGGAATGAGATAGAGAGGCAAAAACAGGTGTCTTGTTGTACAGGTGGTCCATGGTTACTCAGCCGAGTGAGAGAGAGAGGGTAGAAAAGAAAGAGAGAGATAGAGAGAGAGTAGAAAAGAAAGAGAGGGAAAGAAAGGGAGTGTGAATTAACAAGAATGTGGGCAGAAACAGTTACCTAGAGAGAGAGTGGGAGTTAACTTTGTGAATTCAGATTCCACTGAGGTTGGCGTTGCCTTTCTTCCTTTCAAGCTCAATAAAATAATTACCAGTTAAGCACTGGAATTCATGTAATTGACTTATCCCCAGCCACAAATTTGCTGGCTTTGTGCCAGAATTTGAAACCATTACTATTGCTGTTGTTGTTGTTGTTGTTGTTATCATTAGTACTTGCCAGAATCAATGATGGGCTGGACATTTTACCTTACAGTATTTAGTAAAAATCCCTCTTATTCTGTGTTTAAATCTGACAAAGATGTGATTGTTCAGGAGTAAATAAAACAAAGAAACTGCTTCACAGTTGCTAGATGTATGATAAATAGTAGCAAAATTTTCTAATTGCATCTTAAATAGCTTGACAAAATAATGATTTATTGAAAAACAATATACATAAAAATGAGAGGGTTGCAGCTGGAATACTTTTGGTCATAAGGCTACTTCATTATGATGGATTTAGGGTTGAACAGCAACAACGATGAAGATCCAAAACTTAATGAATGCCAAAGCTGAATTAGAGCACACCTTTAAAAATCCATAGTATCTTACATATAATTAAATTGAGAATTAAAATATTAGATTGCCTTTTAGACTGATATTAAATTTTCGATGAAGAAATACTCAAATAAGGGAAATTTGAGGGAAAAATATATACAAACATAATGAAAACAGAAACAAATATATTTCATATGTAACGTATCTTGAATATATATTTCTATATGAGAGATTATTTCTAAGAGAAATTATACCAGTGTTCATATTACTTGATCATTTTTATAGGAAAAGAAGAAATTTTCAATAAAAAGACAAATTTTAAAGGACAATTTTATTAGCAAAAATTAATTTATTTTCAGTTAGAGTGAATCTCTTATTTATATTTGTACTTATGTTTACTTTTTTCCCCAGTGTAATTTTCTTTTTTGTTTCTTGTATAATTTGTTTAACTTGTTTCTTTTTTCTTTCTTTTCTGAAATGACTGATATTAGTCTTCTTTATATTTGAACATAATTTTTAATACACTACGTTTGATGTCATTAATATATACACCAAATTTAATGCTTACAGAAAGTAATAATATCCAAGTTGTATTTAATATATACATTTATATATATATATATATATATATATATATATATATATATATATATATATATATATATATATATATATATATATATATATATATATATATATATACATACATATACATACATACATACACATATATATATATACCTACATACATACACATATATATACATATATATATATATATATATATATATATATATACACATATATATATATACATATATATATATATATACATACATATATATATGTATACACATACAGATATATACAAATATATATATATATATATATATATATATATATATATATATATATATATATATATACACATATATGTATATATATGTGCATGTGTGTGTGTGTGCATGTGTATATATATGTATGTATGTATACTTATGTTGTTAATTTCTCTTAATTTTAATTAAATATTAATAAATTTCTATTTGTTTGCTGTTTTAATCAATGCTCTTTGCATTCCGACTCGTGTTTTATTCAATATCAAATGTTCTCATGAAATTAAATACAATTCTAAATTGCTACCACTCAAACTGTGTTTTAACTACACTTTTATTGAAATTGATGATTCATAATTAGAGATTTCAGGAGAGTTTTTTTTTTTTTCTTTATTACAATTTAGTGAATTTGATGAATTATGAAATGAAAACCAATTTTTTTTCTACATACATTTTTCTTCTTGGAGATATTTTCACTGAACCCAATTGAAAACATTAGTTGTTGGAGGTTCAAGTTGAAGATAAACTTCATAAAAAGGTAAGTAAGTATATTTATTGCCAATAAAAAATATCTTTTAACAAGTATTAATTTTTGCCTGTACTACTACAAATTATCAACTGGAAATATATTCTATAGGTCTCCACATGATCACCAGATTGTTGTTTAACTCCAAGTCAGCCTTGATCAAGCAGACCCATGATTAAAATATTCAAACCATGACCATTCCCTCATTTATTATAGTATTTGTTGGCACTCCGTCGCTTATGACGTCAAGGGTTCCGGTTGATCCGATAAACGGAACAGCCTGCTCGTGAAACTAACATGCAAGTGGCTGAGCACACCACAGATACGTGTAGCCTTAACATAGTTCTTGGGGATATTCAGCATGACACAGTGTGACAAGGTTGGCCCTTTGAATTACAGGCACAACAGAAACAGGAAGTAAGAGTGAGAGAAAGTTGTGGTGGAAGAGTACAGTAAGGTTCGCCACCATCCCCTGCCGGAGCCTCATGGAGCTTTAGGTGTTTTCACTAAATAAACACTCACAACGCCCGGTCTGGGAATCGAAACCGGAATCCTATGACCGCGAGTCTGCTGCCGTAACCACTGGGCCATTGTGCATCCACGTATTATAGTATAATGTACTTAAAACTACATTAAACAATATGTGTGCATGCAGGATGGCTAAATGAATAAGAAGTCTATTTTACAACCACACAACTGCTGTATAGCATCTTAGACAAATATTTTCAACCTAAACTTTGGAAGTTAAATTGTGTAAACTGAAACTTCGTTGAATCCCATCAGATGGATTCTATTTGTGATTCAATGGTTCAGTTTTCTCACACACTGTGTTATGGCAATTCTGCTAAATGACTATTTTAACAGAGCATGTATCTGTTCAGTATTCAGCCAATAACATGCTAATTCTGGAAGCTTGGAGTTCAATAGAATGAACAACTGAATAATTAATATTATTTTCTGCTCTAGGCACAAGGTCAAAAATTTGGGGGGAGGAGTCAGTCAATTAGATCGACCCCAGTATGCAGCTGGTACTTAATTCATGCCCCCCCCCCCAAAAGAAGGAAAAGCAAATTGACCTCAGCGGAATTTGAACTCAAAACGTAAAGACAGACAAGATACCATTAAGCATTTTGCCCAGCATGATACCATTTCTGCCAGCTCACCGCTTTATAAATTCTTAATATTGCAGACAATAAAGATCAATTTACCATCTTAGTAAACAATGTGTTCTTTCTCTTTTTAAGATAAGGCAAAACCACTTCGCCATATACCTGTGGGCATATGGTGTAGTGGTTAAGAGCACGGGCTATTAACCCAAGATTCCAAGTTCGATTCGAAGCAGTTACCTCAACAATGATAATAATAATAATAATAATAATAATAATAACAACAACATTGGAAAATACTTTAGGAATGAGAACCCAGGTTTGAAAATTCCCCAAGACACCTGATGAAGGTTGGAGGGTATATCAGCCGAAATGTTGTGTTAACGACAAACAAGATGAGAACAAATATCTGTCAAATGTAAATAATGTAAATAATGTATAAGACAAAGGATTTGGAGTTGATTCATGTTTTTCTTTTATCTTTCACCTTTCACATGTTTCCGTCATGAGACTGAAGCCATGCTGGGGCACCACCTTGAAGAATTTTTAGTTGAATGAATTGACTCCAGTACTTATATTGTGTTTAAGCCAGGCACTTTTGCTGAACTGCTAAACTATGGAGATGTAAACACACTAACACCAGTTGTCAAGCGGTGGTGGAGGACATACAATGGGCTTCTTTCAGTTTTTGTCTACCAAATCCACTCACAAGGCTTTGGTCAAACTGTGGCTATAGTAGAAGGCATTTATCCAAGATGCCACATAGTGGGACTGAACCCAGAACCATGTGGTTGAGAAGCAAGCTGCTTACCATTCAGCTATGCCTGCAGATTTTTTTTTATGGTAATCAGAAGATTGTTATAACTGCTCAGTCACATGCCTTCACCAGAATTATTAGAGTGACAGACAAATTCTTCTGTAGTATTTTGTTACCAGGCCTTATATTCCAAGTTCAAATCCCACATTATGCAGGTACAGGGATAGAAGGTTGGTAACATGATACAGTGAACTGGAGCATGATGAGAGAATGATGAAAAGGTAATACCGAAGGAAGAAGGTAAGATTTAATGAGAGTATATATGAGGGCAAACCTAATGCAAATATACATTACAAATTCAGGCTCCCAGCTCTACCATTATTTGAAAGATTGCTTTGTCACACTTGCACCAGTGGGAATCTTTTCTCTAGTTTCACAACCTTCAGTTTATAATGGTTCTTTGTCATCTCTTTCATCAGGTTCAGCTTCTTGAGATTAATCTTTACAAGTTCAATAAAATAAAGTACTAGTTAAGTACCAAAGCTGGTTTTATTGACCATAACAACAAGCCCACAAAAAACTGTAGCAATGTGTCAATTTGGAAAAATCAATATATATTCAAAATGGATTCAGGCAGCATTTTAGCATAAAGTGTTGTTTGATTACTTCTTATTCCTAACTGCCATCCTGGCACAGGTAAGACAAACCCTTACTGCTTGAGTCAATTCATGTTCAAAGCTACTTCTCCCCTATACAGGTAAGAGGACCACATCTTGAGCATACAGTTCACTTTTGAATTGGCCTTTATGACTAGATATCCTTTTTATCAAAAATTACTTTACTAAGTCATTCAATCATGGCACAAGCACTAGAGAGGCTATTGTGTCTTCACCAAGAGCAAAAGGTGCTTTCAAAACAATATTGCCTCGGTTCATTCACCAACCACTTTACATAGAATTCTGGGACCATTTTATTATGACACAAAGTCTATAAGATAAAAGAGTCCTTACTCTTCCATGAGGCATTTATTTGTTAAAAACAACATAACCAAATATTTATATTTGTTATAGGATATCATGTTATAGACAATTGATGACAACACTTAGTCAGCTGAGTTGAACTGAACTGATAATATATGAGTATTCTTTGATCTTGCTTTCATTATTCTGCTTTATTGCTTTTTGTCAGTGATACATCATTCCACAGGGTCATGCATGATTTATAGTATTTTCCAAGACTTAAGCACAAAAACTATTTCTGTTTTATAGAGAAATTGTATAAATTGATTGAATCAACCCTATTACATTACAATAATACAAATACGTATATGTTGTCACTTGGAATGCTAAAATTAGCTACTAGATCTCCCTAAAATTGTATTATATTGTCTCATGAAAATAAAGGCATATTGCATAATGTTGTCCCAAATAGTTCTAAAAATTCTATAGGGACAGAAAATTGGGAAAGTTGGGTGAGTAATTTTCAAAATATGTCAATGAAGTGTGACATATAATTAGAGTTGGGAATAAAGGTGAATGCAGTGAATGATGAGCAAACGTCAAGGTGCTGGTAATGATGAGTATCAGTTTGGGGGTAAGGTGAAGGTCTGTGTCAGAAAGAAAGAAAGGGCAAAACAAAAAAATAGGGGTTGGTGTGCAACAGTATAGTAAAACAGTAGAGATATGACAACTAACTAGATGATGCCTATTTGGAGAACAGAAAAATGTACAGTGATAGAGATGCTGGCTGGAGATGCATAGGTGTGGAATATAGTGATTGTTAAACAACAGTAGGCAGTGGGGGTGTTTATGGCAGATATGAAAAGGTATAAAGAATGATAACAGTTATGAGATGGAGGAGGTGTTAAGCATGAGGTTTGGCAGTCATAAGATTTAGATCAGGAGAATGGAATATTCAGTAGGAAATAGAAATGGAAACACATGATATTGAGTAATGGGTTACAGAATTGAAATATTTCCAAGATAAGAGGTAATATATGTTGGATAAAAGGTGATAAAATTTATGCATATCTGCTCTCACATAATTGCAGCTGGAGTTATAAGAGTGATGTACAGATCAGTACTAGTGAGGTAACATGTGGGAAAGGTCCAACTGAAACAGTGTGGCTGTGGCAACCATTGACATAAATAATATGCTTTTAGGACTTCAATATTACAATGGTAGAAATTCTGCTTGAACACAGTCAATATCTTCTGTCATTTGAGTCATTTATTATTTCCTTCCTGTGGATCAACAGCATATATATATATATATATATATATATATATATACATATATATAGAAAAAAATTAAGGTACTCAGAAATCTGGATGTTTGTACGTTTCCAGATTTTTATTAATGTCACATATTAAATAAAGCGCTTTTCACCTAGTCGTGTAGGATTTTCAAATTGTTTTGAGAAAACTTTGCGGAGGGTCTCTTTATATAGTTTTATTGAGTGTGTAGGGGTGGAGAGAGAGATATATAGGATATATATATGTATATGTATATATGTATGGCACCTACATCCTCTCTTCATTCCTACCCACCTTTTCCACCCTCTCCCTTCATCATCACCCCTCCCTCGTCACCCTACCCCTACATATTCCAACCCCACCATCTCTATAATCCCATCCCAACCCTATCCCATCACTTACACCCCACCCTTGCTTCCCCCAATCTCCCCTCCCCATGACCCCAATA
>NC_142931.1:71328997-71378997 GCF_046866305.1 Octopus bimaculoides | reverse complement strand
TATTTATATATATGTATGTATATATATATTTAGTTCAAAACTTACTGTGTAAAGATAACACGTGCGTTCGATCATGTGATACAAACAATATATAAGTATATGCATATATATGTACATGTATGTACATACCTTCATCTACAAGTACATATAGATACATATCTGGGTACATGACGTTGCAAAAGAACATGGACACAATGATAAACAAGGTACAACAAAAAAGCAGGCCACTTAGAGAACATATCCTTCATCAGCTGCCACCATTAAAACACCGGTGTTTCAAAGAGTTATGGCAGGACGCATCGTCAAAATGGCTCTTCCCACGAACACAAATTAAATTTTTTTTTCGTGGAGGATAGTGGCGGACGGAAAACAAGACAGGAAAATGAAACGTTGAAATAAACAAACAAAAAGGCTGTACAGCCAGACGTGGAGAAGTGTGTGTGTATTGAACGCTGTGAAAACTTTCTTATTATGTGAGATATGAACTGAGATCTTAGATGAGGTCCTTCACTGGTTAAGCTCTAAACTATATCTATTTCATATTGCGTTACTGCAATAGGATTTCCTTTGCATTTATTTATTTTTGTCTTTATGACGGCATTAAGGTTATATCACTAAACATGCTGAAATAAGGTGGCGAGCAGGCAGAATCATTAGTATGCTAAACAAAGTCCTTTGCAGCATTTCGTCTGTCTTTATGTTCTGAGTGCAAATTCCACCAAGGTCGATGAAATAAGTACCAGTTGAGCACTGGGTCAATGTAATCGATAAGCTCCATCTACCCCAAAATTTCAGGTTTTGTGCCTGTAATAAAAAGGATTAAATATAAAGAACTTATGATAAATATGGGTGATATTTTGCAATGTGATATACAACAGTTTAGCAAATAAACTTCGAATATGGAAATCATTTAATCATTGTATGTAAAATTTTGATATTCATAACCCAAAGTCTTCCAGAATCAGTTTAAGTATGAAGAGGAAGTTTCCAAATAAAATATTGAAAATTACACTTTAATGTAGGATATTTTTAAATTAACAAATTTTCAGGAAACTCATTTCCTTATGTTCTTTATCATTCACCTCATTAAAGTGCAGTTTGGGGAAGTAAGTAATAATATGTAATTGAAAACATCTTCCTACTTGAAAGTAATCACGTATAAGCATAGCATTAACTTTAACAGCTTTAATTCCTGTCGTTTTAAATATTTAGCAAATTTTTTTTTTTTAATTCTAATTTAGGTAGTTGAAATCAAAAGTGACATTCATGTGTCTTACACTAGAGAAAAAAATTTTATAACTAAATTGATTTCTAAAAATGAGAGATCTGTCTTTCTTAATTATAAAAATGTTAGGATCAAACTTCTTTATACAGCAAATCCACCGAAATGGAAAGATAAAAATAAGGAATTTTTTTTTTTACATTCAATTTTACAAAGTGTGATCAGAGCCCATGGTAATAATTCATCTACTTAGACAATTGGGTAGAAATAAGTACATGTAGCAATAGCTACTTGTTTTATGTTGTGTGAAGTAATGAAGATCAGAAATTCTTTCCATTATAGGCACTAAGCCTGAAATTTTGGGAGAGGCAACTGGACAATTAGATTGATCCCCAGTGCTTAACTGGTACTTATTTCATCAGCCCCTAAAAGATGAAAGGCAAAGTCGACTGCAAAAGGATTTGAACTCAGAACATAGAGATGGATGAAATACTGCTAAGCATTTTGTTTGGTATGATAACAATTCTGTCTGCTCCCCACTCTAGTACTGAAATAGAAAGAAAAGAAATATAAGGGAAAATATAGATGAGAAAACAGTTCCAAGGGGGCCAGAGTTCAAGCAAAGAAGCATTGAGCAGTATGTGTCATATGTGATTTACAGCAACATTTACAAATAAGATTCATTAATAATACATCAAATTTAAAATTAGGTTGTTGTTAGATAGGAAATATTTTTCTCATTCAAATTTATATATAATTATGTAATATTAAAATGGAAGCAAAAGTGTTTTGATTAATTTATGAATTATGCTTACTGAAAAATTCTTCTGTGAAGCCATTTTTGCCTTAGTTCTACATGTATGTATGTGTGTGTGTGTGTGTGTACTTGCACCTGCCCATATACACTTTGATCGCCACATTTCTCTGGACATCACGTTCGTATGAAAGTATAAAAGCAGGCCACCATATCCCTTTAAGGAACTCATAATGGAAGAGAACTGGGATTCCTTGTAATACCACTGATTAGTTCATCCATTTTATTTTAATGATGGGAAGAATATTTTTTCTTCTCTTCAATTTACTTTCTAGTACTGATAATTAAATTCAACTGTTGAACTGTATTTAATTCATTCCTTATTTAATAGCAGTTAATAACAAATGGTGAGGTTCAAACCACATATGCATATTTTTGAATTATGATTTTCTCTTTTTAACAACCAAGTATGTAAAAGCTAGATTAGATATAAATATACAGTTGAATTTTAATTAAAATCACTGCAACATATATTAAAAAGAAATAAATTTTTTCCTGCTCATTAAAGTAAAATAGAGCAATCAAATGCGTTCTGGTTAAGTTTATTTTCAAATGTATACATTTGGGATGTTGCTTAAAAGGTTAAATAAAATTTCATTGTAAATAAAGTAATTGCAATACACTCTTAAAAACTGATTCATTGCTTTGGTTCCATGGTATTAATCAGGTAAGATACAGATCTTCCTTTAGATAGGGAATTGGTGACCATCCAATCCTGAATCATGGTGGAAGCTGGTCCATATATGAGATGAGTTAAACATGAACCCAGCACTACAAGCTAACAGACAACTTAATATTTATTAGGCAATTCAATGTAATTACCAATGCTACCTATTCTTAGAAAAGTAAATTGAGTAATTAAGAGTTAAATGTCTTGACCAAAGAGACAATGCTGTGCTAAATAAATCTGAACGTGTCTGCTAATCTCTTACCTGGCAGTCCATTATCCTATGTGGTCGGTTATCCTTATCTCATGAGTAGAGAGATATTATATTCTGTGACATATTCATGAAACTGTTATTTATTCTTGACTGTTAGATGAAGTACGGCAAACATAATTAAATACAGTATTCAAAACATAAATGAAATATTTGCAGTGGATTTGAACAATTGTCTATGGACAGGTACTTGTAACCTCTATTAGTTAACAAATTTCTTTTTGCTTACGCAGGAAGGGAAGAGCAGTAACAATCCCTTTATTGCTGACAGGTGTTCCAAGATTGGAGGAAGGAAGAGCAAATGTTATCCTGAAACCAGAAATCTGGCTCAAATGCTTGCAGCAGAATGAATTCCACCAAAAGTACCCAAGTATTAGGTGGTGGTGAAACACAGGGCAATAGAAAACTTCTGCTAATCAAAAATTCAAAATTTAAAGTGCTAGATCAAATACTCCAAGGTATTTCGTTCAATGCTTTAACAATTCTGTTACTTCACAGACCAGAACTGGTATTTTACTTAATTAATGCCAGAAGGATGAAAGGCAAATCTTACCCCTGCAACACAGAGTAAAAACGACTGGAACAAATATGCAAGGCATTTTATAACTTGATTTATTGATACCAAATCAGTTCTTTAGTCTATAAAAATAAGAAGACAAGGCTGAATTGGAAAACATGAACAAATCCTATGGTGCCTATACACTCAAAATGCAAGCAAATTATTACAGATCATTTTTTTTATTTAAGGATGACGAACATGTTTGATGTAAAAAAATGTTATCTTACATTTTCACATGCTGGCACAGTAATTTGGTAAAGAAATTTGCTTCACAACCATGTAGATCCCAGTTAGATCTCACAACTAGGTACTTTAAGCAAATAAGCAAATATCTTATGGACATATGTCACCTTATTTGCCAATCAGAAGACATCCGGTGATGTTTTTATATCTATGGCTATGGCATTTACCTGTAAACTCATCAATAACAATTAACAATAAATTGGAACCAGGTGTAGATTGAATCTGTGGAAAAAAACTGTACAACATAGTAACAGTGGAATCTGAAAAAACTTATTTTGGTCTGTATTTCCAATATCAAGTACAGCAAGTACCTTGCTTTACAGAAAAATAAATTAAATTCAACTGTTGAACTATATTTAATTCATTCCTTATTTAATAACAGTTAATAACAAATCGTGGGGTAAACATTTTAAAATTGTATAGCAGAGGTATTATTTGCTAGCAATACCAATTTGCACACCTCCTATAATGCACCAACTTTGATCTAGAAAGCTTATACCAAATTATGGTTATCATTTAAACCTAGGTCAGCTCTGATTGAGAAAAACCTTTGATTAAAGGCATTCTAACCATGAGAGTCTCTTCTTATCTAGCATAGTTTATCACATTGTTGTGAGTAAGATTATATACATATACAGAACTCTATATAGCATAGCGAATGTATAGAGATTTATTCCAGCTTGGAATTAAACTTTTGACTAGCACTAAACATCAGCCATATATCTTTTCATACCTGAGACTAATGTTTGATATGCACATCAACTGCAATATATTGTGTTTTTTTAGGTAACATAGAATAAACTTTGAAAAGTAAAACATCTCTCAACAATGTCATAGTATAAAAAACATCCCGTGAGAATTTGATAAGAAATTGAAATAAATGGGATGTAATTCTTTAATAACAGGATTATTTTTTAGAAAATAAAACTTGATATACTAACATAAAAAAAATGCTGGGATCATTAATCTGTGCAATTATATTAAAAAATGGTATTTGATGGAATATAGTTTTACCATTTTACATTCAGAGATCAAGTCCTCCACTAGGGGTGGTGTTAATTTTTTTTTTTTCATGTTTCATTAAATATGTACAAAAATGAGGTTAATCTAATTGATTGCATCCCTCACATAACTAATGTCTGGCCTTAAGTCAATATCC
This sequence comes from Octopus bimaculoides, assembly GCF_046866305.1. NCBI lineage: Eukaryota > Metazoa > Mollusca > Cephalopoda > Octopoda > Octopodidae > Octopus > Octopus bimaculoides. The sequence goes on along the minus strand of NC_142931.1, from coordinate 71,374,062 downwards.
CAAATCATCAAATATAAACACCACTATCAAAACATAAATACCATCATTATATTGCATTATGGTCCACTTCAGTAATATAGGGTACCTCTATATTACCATTCAATCCACTAGAGATAACAATGACCAAATCTTGAAATCGCACCTTATGATCTTAAAGAATGTGTACATTGGATAATGTGTTCCAAAGTTCTCTGTTCTTTGGAGAAAACGAAATGATCATGGCTAGAATACATTTTGATTATACATCTACTAGGTGAGGGATGTCCTAGGGCTAAACATCAAAAACTCAAATATTGTTCAATGTTTCTGAGATTTATCTTTCACAAAAATTATCACATAAGTAATCTATGATATAATAACACTTCACAGATTTTTGAATAACCATAATTCAGTTTACATGTGTAAGGTTGATTGATTCTCATGTAAAATTATATCTTCGTGTTTGTATTATTTTCTCCCAACATGTGATATTGACTTACTGTAGATCAATAATATTAAGTTTATTTCAAAGCTCTCTCATTTTATTCCAGATTTAGTTATTTTGTTTTTGATTCTATTTACACAATTCTAATAATATTGACTTCATGTAATCAATATACTGCAGTCCAGAAAGAACCAAAATAGAGATCAGTCACCAGTATATATGCATATTCTTTGATTTTTCTTATATTTAAAAATTTTACATTAATTTTTTTTAAACAAAACACACACCTTTTAATATGTATTTTCCTTTGTAATCTAAATAAAATTATTCACACTTAAGTTTTGTTGAAACTGAATTTGAAAAAGTTGTTGATATTTTTTTTTTTTTGAAGTTGATTAAAAATCAAGAATACCATGATATATATACGATAGTTAAAAATGGAAAGCTTACACAAAATCAAAATAGATTGTGACTAAAAATGTTTGCAATTCTCTTCTATGCAACCTCAAATTAAATTAAACAGTTACCAACATAAAATTAGCTCTTTTATACAACACAAAATATTCTATTTAAATGTTTTTAAATTACAATTTTTAAATTCAATTTTCACTTTATTTTAGGTTGCAGATCATGTATGTATAAAGTAAAATGTGAGATATAATTCAGTAGTATGTATTTCTTTTGAAATTTTAATCATATAAAAATGGTTTCAACAAAAATATTCATATTTGATGTAATATTTGTTGTTTAGCCTGAGGTCAATACTGATTAGACAAACATATCAACCAAGATGGTCCAGATGTCTTTCTTTTATAATGCATCAGGTATCCAAACACTACAAAATCAATTTCATTATTTCTCAGTATATTTAAGTATGAATTTAAGCAGCTATAGCTGCTATTTCTAGAGGCTCTTTATAGAATCAGTTCCTTTGTAAATTATATATATCTTCCTCTACTTCTCTTTCCTCTTTCCTTCTTCCTCGTCCTCCTCCTCCTCATCATCATCGATACCAACCTAAGTATTTCTACATCCCAGCACACACACACACACACACACACACACACACATCTATATATATATATACATACATACATATATATATATATATATATATATATATATACACACACACACCACAAAAACGAGGGGGTGCTGAAAAGTTCCAGGCTTTAAGGGTATCGCAAAAGGTTTGGCTGGAAGTTCAATCTTCTGAGTCATTTTACAAAGCTTAGAAAAACTAAAGGACCACTGCCAATAAGTGTATGAGTCTGAGACAGGAATATGTTGAATAAAATCTTAATCAACTGATCCTCCTTTATTTTCTTTTACCTAAAGCCAGGAACTTTTCAGTACCCCTTGGTTTATGTGTGTGTGTGTGTGTGTGTGTGTGTGTGTGTGTGTGTATGTGTGTGTGTGTGTGTATGTGTGTGTATACATATATGTCAGTATATATACATGTATGTGTAAGCAGTATTAGATAGCAATTGACATTAATAAATTCATCTGCCTTTTGATAGGTTTTGCTTTTCATCCTACTGGGTACCCAGTCATTCTCCTTGCTGAGCAAGCTTAGTGGGGTTGCCAGTTTGGTTTCTAATGATCCAACCATGCAGCAGGTTGTACTGGATTATATGTTACCAGAAGCACATACATACATGCATACATACATACATACATATATACCTGACATATCAATTTGGGGTAGAGAAGAGAAACTGTGTATAGTTGTGAAAATCAGCTGCCAGTGGATGTTAACATAAATCTATAGATCAACGAAAAAAATATCTATGCTGAACTAATGAGTAATCTACAGCTACTCTACCCAGATTACAAGTTCAGGTTTATACTTGTAATTATTGGAGCACTAGGATATGTAACACACTGCCTAAATATGAATCTCAAGAAATTAGGTTTCTCAGAACCAAAAAGGTTAAAGCTGATTCGAAGACTACAGATCCAGTCCATCACTGGAACTGTAAAATCTGGAAAACTTTCCAGAATTTTATCATTTAAGTATATATGAACATGTCTAGATATACAACTATATGATATGAGAATACATACATAAAACAAAACATACAGATCTGCATATATACATACATACATATATATATACATACATATACAAAAATACCCTGTTGACGTTGTTGAAATTCCAGTTAAGGCGTCTTGGAACTAGGTTAGAAACTGGCCGTTTCTCTATTGGCAAAAAGTCTTGAGATAAAACAACGACGTACATACATGTATACTATGTGTATGCGTATATCTCCTTCCCTTGATATTTCATGATGATTGTAAACAATTGTCACTTCATACATGTGGTGTCATTTGTTTGCAATCAATGAAAAAATAATCATCATAATTGTGCTTTTTGTGTTTGAACAAGGGAAAACATTATGTTGTATGGAAACAGGTAAAAGTTGGTGACAGGGTAGAGCATCTGGTTATAGAATATTTGCCTCAATGAATTATGAATGACCTACATAAGCATGGAAAAACAAGCATTAAGAGAAAAATGATGAGAACCAGATGATAACAGCAGATACATAATATTTTACATCTGCTTATCCAGATGTGTATGAAATGCTCACATATTCTCCAGCACATTCTCTGTAATCCCTATTCATATCTTTCTACCATGCCACATCACACTTCTTACAACAGTATCATGCACTCTGCCTTTCATTCATATCAAAGCCTCTTTGTCATCTGCAGATTAACATCTTCCTGATCTTTTCTCACCCTGTCCTTACTCTGACTACTATGTTTTCTTGCAGCAACTGTTTGTTCTCTTAAATAATTTCAACCTTTTGGGATCTACCTGTACCACTTCTTATGCAATCCTTAGTTTTATTTCTTTTCTTTTGCAGCTTCCTTCCATCTAGATCATTTGGCACTTCATTTGACAATAGTCAGATTCTAAATGCATTACTGGCTCATAAGGCTCAGCTTTCTCACAATTAACAGTGAAGGAAGAAAACATAAAAGTAAAAGAAATAATGGGGTGGAAATATTTCAGGTAGCTATTAACCTGCAGATGACAAAGAGATTCTTTATCTGGTTGAAAGGTGGACTGTATGATACTTTTGTAGATAGTGCAATGTTGTATGCTATTAGAATATGAAAAGTGATTACAGAGAATATACAAAGTCTAGAAAGAAACATGATAGCATATTTGGCAAACCAGAATGATTGAGCACAAAACGTTGATACAAAATCTTGGTAAGAGAGGAATCTGTTGTGATGAAAAAAATTCTTCAGCAAAACTGTGAGAATCATAACCTGAACGAAGTTTACCTTAATTTGTCTCAAATTTTCTTGGGTCTCTCTCTTCCGAAGATTCCATCTACTCTTAGTGATTGGTAGTTCTTTGTGCAAATGTCCTCATTCTTACACATGACGTGACTATACCGGCACAGTTTTCTTTTTTTCACATTACCTCTGACATCTGTTTTGCCCCAAAATCTTTCAGCACAATTATCCTATGAGGACATTGCACATCAGCACAGCATTATAGTTTTTTTTCTTTGTTATCTTCACATCTCATCTGCATTCACGAACCAAATTCCACTACTGTGTAGTTTTGCTGTTTGTCCACAAGCATCATATAATCTGCTTTTCACTCTGAGAAAGAGTCATTTTGTTACCAACAAAGTCAATAATACTCAGAACATTCTCTTCTACTGATAATTAGCTTATGTAAGTAACAGAAACTTTCTACTAACTGCAAGGTTCCTCTTGGGCATTTGAGAAAATTTACTTTTGCTGTGTTTATTACACCTTGCATTGGTCACAAGCAAATCTTCCTTCTCTTTTAATCTTCTTGTAATTCTAATACACGTCTTATGTATCCATAGTTTGTACTGGGTAAACTGTGATTACTACCACCACCTATTCTACATACTAAACAGAGCCATTTCCTGAAGATCTTGGTGGTTTGTCCTGTGTTTTTTGCATACTAGAACTTTGGCCTTTGCTAAGTTTAGTTTAAGGCATGTTGATTCTAGGTTTTGCTTCTGCACCTGGAATATCATTTCTAATGCTACTACAGATTCAGCTATAAGAACAAGGCCATCATCATAGAGGATTTCCCACAGGCAGCCAGTCATAAACATTACTGTTATGACCTGGAGAACTCTAATAAACAGGAAATGAATGAAGGCCAAATCCTGATGAACTCCTACCAACACACTAAATTCGTAGCTATAGTTATTGCTAACTCTCACTTTCCTGACAATCCATCCCATGCTATGTGACTTGAATGGCTATCACAAGCATTTATCAGCTTCTAGCTTCCACTGTAACCACCATATCAGGGTGTGAGACACTCTGCCAAAAGCTTTCTCTAAGTTAACAGATACCAAATACAGCAGTCTACTTTCGGCTGATTACTTTGCAGATGGCTTACTAGAATGAAAGTATCTGTAGTACTTCTCCTCAACATAAAATTAAACTTCATCTCACATGGTATAATTATATTCCTAATTAGTTGAGCTGTAGCTCTTTCTATAACATCCATGACCTTATCCAGCAATTTGGTACCTCTGTAATTACTTCTATCCAAACCATCTTCTTTATCCTTGTAACAGTTAATTAGAATGTTCTAATGCCAATTGTTGACTATGATATCTTCCTGTAAAACATGATCAGATATATGGATGACTAGGTAGTGTCCCACTCTGTTAGATATATTAAGCTTTCCACTGGTATTTCCTGATGGATCAGGATGTTTCCTGTCTTCATAACCTTAATTCATTTACCTGTCATCCTACTGTCAACTAAATGGCTGGTCCCTGTATTGGGTTCACATTTGGAAGACATCTTCTCCAATGCATTCTTCACATTTATTTGCCATTCATAATAGCGTATCAATGTCTCTTTCATTTTGGAGTTGCTAATTTCAGGACTATACTCAATTCTCTTCCACGACATCTAAATATTTCCTAATGTCTTGTCTTACAATCTGGAAAAATGCTTCTCTGATTCTCACACTGCATAACATTTTTTTAACCTCTTCTTGTCTTCTCTCCTTGCTACATTGACTGGTCCCATAGCTTTTCTAATTGCCTCCATTCTTTCAATCTTTCTAAGCTTGTTGCCTGTCTCTTTATTTTCAGGGTTTTGTCTACATCACTGTTTCACCACCTAGTCGTGCTTGGCATAACTGGAATTTCATATTAGCAACAAATTATGCCTGTTGCCCTCAGTAGTGTTCTCCAGTAAGAAGTTCCAGCTACTCTCTATGTTATGCATCTTTACTTCTTCCTCCATCTCATCAAATGCTTTAATTATAACTTCCCTTAATCTCTGACTGTTCAATAGATCTTTTAAGTTTTATTATATTTTACTTTACTAGATTGGGTTGTCTTTCAGAGTCCTTCCAACTTTAAGTTTGAAATTACTAACTATGTGGGATAATACCTTCTTCTCCAGGAAATGAAAGGATTCCCATTTGAAACCATCTGTCCATTTCACTTTCTGGAAAGTATGTAGTCAATCTGGCTTATGTGCCCACCACATTGATAGGTGATCAAGTGACTGGCTGGTTTGTGAAGTTAGTATTGCAGATCATCTAGTCTAGTGAAGTTAATATTGCAGATCAACTGCAGCTGACTTGATCCCTGCTCATTTTGAGATCTAAGTTGGTAGCCTCCATGCACACCAAGGAATCATCTAGGATGCTTCCCAACATGTCCATTGAAATCACTGACCACAAAGATAGGTTCATTGTCATTTGCAATGATCATTGTCATTTGCCATGATCATTGCCATTTGGCAAATCCTTGTCATTTATGAAATCCTTGTCATTTGTCAAGATCATTGTTATCCATTTTTTATATGCTTACATATATATAGGCTTAAGCAAACTAGCAACAGTTATTAAGCATTGACTGGTAAAAGCAAAAACAAAGATACACAAATACACACCATGAACACCTCCTACAGAAACACACACTTTTGACAGACTTCTGAATAGTTTCTGTCTAGTGAACTCATTCACATGTTGGACCAGGTTTAGAATAAAAGACAAACTTGCCCAAGGTGGCTGTGTTGCACCGAATCCAAAACCACATTGCTGCAAGTGAACCTCTTGACCAAACAGCCTTTGTCTTTTCTTTCATTGAAATGCAATATAATAATGTCATTAAGAACAGTGTTTTCAAAAACAGCAGTTGCAATTAAAATATGTTTTAAAGTAAAATTACACATGCTAGAACAAACTAATGTATGGCACATCATTGAGGATGGAATTCTCTATACAGTTACACAAATGGCCAGAAATAGAGGCTGAATTTCTACCACAAGAGACACCATATTATCCTACAAAGGGAAGGATATACTGGATAAAGCAGTTCTGAAAACAAAAACTCTAAATAAAATCAATGATAGAGCTTGTCATTGCAGGAAAAACTTTTATCAAAGGTCTGTTTGATCAGTTTTAAATCAGAGTCAAGCACAACGGCAGTTTCAAGAATTGTATATCTTTAACAATACAATCTAGGAAGACACTCAAAAGAGTATATTTTAGTGAAAGGATATTGTGAAAATATAATACAGAACACTCCAATTACAATGAGTCTCTAATAACATAAATTCCAGCATATTCCAGAATCGGCAAAATATATAAACCGGAGGCGATGCGATTAATTTAAATCCTTTAGACATACACTGTGGCATTAATCTAATCAATACAATATTTTATACAGAATTTTCAAGAAGCATATTATATTTAAATTCTTACAGACAGAGGAAACTATAGATTTTCCAAAAATTAAAAAGTAAATTTTAATTACTTTAGTTGTTGGTTAGAATTAAAAAAATGAAAATAGCAAATTTTCTGTGGTTTCAGAAGTGAAAATGTTTACTCATTAAAGAATATGTGTTCGTTGATAATTCATTTTTTACATCCTTTAATAAAATATAATTATATTTGTGTAAACACACTCAATCTGACAAGCAGATATATTCACATATATAGACACATGCTTGTACACGAGTGCACACATATACATACTCTCTTTACTCTTTTACTTGTTTCAGTTATTTGACTGCAGCCATGCTGGAGCACCACCTTTAGTTAAGCAAATCGACCCCAGGACTTATTCTTTGGAAGCCTAGTACTTATTCTATCGGTCTTTTTTGCCGAACCGCTAAGTTACGGGGACGTAAATACACCAGCGTCGGTTGTCAAGCGATGTTGGGGGGACAAACACAGACACAAATACACACAAGCACACACACACACACACACATATACATATACATATATACGACGGGCTTCTTTCAGTTTCCGCCTACCAAATCCACTCACAAGGCTTTGGTCGGCTCGAGGCTATAGCAGAAGACACTTGCCCAAGGTACCAAGCAGTGGAAATGAACCCAGAACCATGTGGTTGGTAAGCAAACTACTTACCACACAGCCACTCCTGCGCCTATGCATACAAAAATCACCGCAGGTATACAAACATTCATACATACATCATATATACCATACCATAGACTTATTTTTCAGCTTCAGTTATGAAATCCCTTCACGAGGTTTTGGTCAGGGACAGTGGCAGAAAATGCTTCCCCAAGTTTCATGCAGGGAAACTGAATCCATATCAGTGTGGTCGGGAAGCAAATTTAATTTATCATGGTATTTGATCAGATGGACGTGTCCTACGCACATACGATACTTTAAATCATGGAGAGTTGAGTTAAATTGTGATTAACATATATATCATGTAACCCTTACGAAATGTCTTCAGTTCTACTTTCTTCAATTATTCACACATTCGTTTACATTTATATACAATAAACATATTGACCGATATTGTGTCAGGAGGCACTCAGCTTAATAGCTTAGAGCCCTCAACTGGTACCAGAGGGGTATAAGGTTCGATTACTCATAGCAACCTGGTGGAATTTTTTTTCCGTCTTCTAAGAGGGGAGGGGGTAAATACCCAATTTTTCTCTGCAGTCTTCACAGCTATACTGCGTTCGACATTTACTTATATTTGTATATATACACTTAAATTTATTTATTTATAAATATATATACATATATATATATATATATATATATATATATATATATATATATATATATACTATATATATATATATATATATATATATATATATATATATATATATATATATATATATATATATATATATATATATATATATAAAGATACATATAAAGGAAATGGTGAGGAGATTTTGCTACACACGTTTCCATAGTATACCTAGTTCTATGCTCATAAATGTATTATGATAAGAATTAAATATGCAGACCAATTCGCCAGGCACTTTGAAAGCTAACAGGCTAAAGTGATCTTGTAGATTTCAATTAGAATTCCAAGAGAATTATTTGGAAAGTGCCTGACATTTTTCAAATATTTTTTCTTAGAATTCTAACTGAAATTTTCGCACCAAAATTGTACCTGTCTGCCGTTCAGCTATTCTCACAACAACACGCGGTTTGCCCAACATATCCGAAAGCAATTGTGCTATTTTCGTGACAATGGAGGTTCTAGGTCATGTATCTGAGCCGTCTGTCTTGGCTGTCTTCGTGAAAAGTTTATCTAGACAGTCTACTGGCATCAGAGATAGCGTATGTAACTCATCCCAATTTCAGCTGTCTGCTATTAATTATCTCCAAACGGGGCCTTTTTATAGAATACCACAAGAAAATTCCAAAAGATTAAACCACGTGACAGCTTCACGCTGATTGGTTGCTTAATAGGTCGAACACATGAAACTATTGTGGTTAGGTTGTGATGATTGTCGAATCACCGCTACAGCAGTCTCCCCCAAACTTATTAGGGAGTGGAAAAGAGTGGAACAATAAAAAGAAAATCTGCAAAAAAAAAAAAAAAAAGAGAGAATAGTGCATATATACTTGAGTGAGGACTAAAATTTAAATCTAATTGGAAATACAAGGCAAATATTGAAATATAAAATACAAAAGTATAAAGGCATGTAACAAAGTGAAGACAAATAAACATTGTCCATATATAGAGTCCATATATGCAAAATTGTGTTAAAATGTGGAGCACGTGCAAATAGAGAAAATGACTCTTAAAGATGCAAGTTATCAGAACATTGAGTAATAGAAATGCATAGATGGTGTATAGTCGCCTAGAAATATGGGACACCATATAATACGCATGCGTTTGTGAGACTGATTGTAATGAAGCCTGCAGAAAAATTTGGTAACTTTGAGCATGTCTGCTGCAAATATATAAAAGTGTTTTTGAAGGAATGGCGTTTGCAGCCAGGGCAAAATATTTTTGAAATTTTTAATAAAAACAATATGCAAAGTAATCATAGAAATATGCACAGAAAATGTTCTTGAGAGTCTTTTTTGTGAAGTCATATACGTTGTGTTGCTGGCTTCTTTTGGGCCAAGAAATACGGCTGTTTGGTTCATGCAAGCTGCTATTTCCGCTGAAAAAAAATTTTCAGCACCCCTGATATGCCATATACTCACAATAAATTGTAAAATATAATCAACGTGTTTTCTGAGTCTGGAGTGTCGGATTATATCGTATTAGTTATTGTTTGGAGATTGACATACTTGGTGAAAGGGCTTCCTAGGAATGATATAAGTGCATTATTGACAAGAGAAAACTGCCGATTTCCCCCAATTAAACAGCTAATTTTTAAGAACCAAGTTGAACACAGTGAATGAACGATTTGTTGAAGTGCTTCAGTCATGAGAGTTTGAGCTCACAAAATAATGAGACAAGTGATATTGCGCGTGTCAGTGGCTGAATTTTGTCTTCAGTCATTTCACGGATATTTGCCAATTCAAGGGAATTGTAAGACAAGAAAGTGAGAGGATAAACTTCTTTTTTCCAGAAGTATTTGAATAAGAAATATCCATAATATATGTTGTTGTCATTTCTTTTAAGCACAAATTAGTTGGAACCACGAAAATGAACGGATATGAAAAGATTAAATGCTGGCCGTTACAGCGAACTCGGGAAGGTTCTGGATCAACTTCGCTCCGGAATCACATATTCAAGAGAAGAGATATTTTTCTGTAATGAATATTAGATTTGACTGCTATTTCGAGCAAAACATAAGATGCGTCTGAGCTAATAGTGTTCCAACGTCATAGCTTGCAGAAGTAGGCGTCGCAGTAGTAAGAATTGTATATCTGACGGCGTCTGCTCCTCAGGCCTTTTTCTCGTCGTTGTGATATTCGTGATGAGTTGATAATCACGTGCTTAATGAATCGGGTCTATGATGATGGTTTTTGCTGTCTATTTCTGAGTCGAACATCACCAAACGTCGAGAAGATGAATGTCAGGTGTCACCAATAACACGAGTGCATTAAGGTGTTCTGTGGTTGCTGATAAAGTAGCTGGATGAGTTAATGAGTGAAAATCTTTTTCTCGGGCTGCTTGAAGAATTAACTAAACAACACCCGCGAATATATAACGGAAGATTTTATTGTTGCACATAAAGATAGACTGTATTGGCCTTTTACAGTTAACAACAGCAATAATTACAGACTGGGAGAGGGATACTGCTCTGAGATTACAGTAAGCTATTCGAACGGCAACATGCTGACTGCATAATATATCTGAAAACAGTTGTGCTATCATCATGGAGACGAAAGTTCTAGGTTAACTATCTGAGCCGTCTACGCCTTAGCTATCTCCTGTGTCATCTGCCTGAGAAGTCTGCTGGCAAGAATGGAGGCGCATATCTCTCAGCTGCCTTTGAACACTACGATTAATTACCGAAAAAACCGTTTTTTAATAGGGCACAAGAAGATTCTAGAAGATTAAATTCCACAACAGCTTCACGCTGATTGTTTGCATAATAGACCGATCACATGAAACTTTTGAGGTTGGGCCTTGGTGACTGACCAGTTATCTAGGTTTTAGGATTCGAATCACTGCTACACAAATCTAAATTTCAGTTTATTTTGTGAGATTGTCAATCAATATATACGTATGCTGTTCCTTTGCAGGTTTCTCTCATTTAAAAACTTTTGTGAACTTTTGGAATGCCACAAAGAAGGCTTGATTTGTATTCAAAAATAGTAATATAGTTATATACAGTTATGTTCTTTTGTCAGTTAGTAATTTTCGGTATAGGTTTATTAATATTACAAGGCTTCTCATTATATTCTATTGATTACACTTTTCGGTTTTATATGTATGTATTGTCTTGTAATACGGATAACACAATTTTTATGTTGTATTATGTATCCATCAAGATTATTGCATTTCCATTATTGGCCTCTTCAATGCTATTTCTTTGTCAATTTTTCGTTTGTTTATGTTTTCATATTAACTATTTTCGAAATGTGATTTGGTTTGTTGCGTGTACCCGTGTTCATACGGAAAATTTTAAATGTACTCACAGAAGCCATCAAGGGGTTTGTTCCAACCTTTTGGAGAAGTAGAGTTACTGCTGTTTCGTGCAGGCATGTTTATCTTATTTATATTTATATGTATTTTTTGTATAGTTCCTTTCTTTTTTTCTGAGTCGTAATTTTCTGCAGAATTCTGAAATGTTGCCTTTCATTTCATTGTAATTAGATTTCAAGAGCCTGATCCTCGAAAATATCTTAAAACTAGGGAAAAAAAGAAAAGAATGTATAGAAAGAGACAACAGAAATCTCTCCAATGTTGGGAAAGAAACGTCGACTGGTTTGAAAATTAGAAAAAAGGGACATATTTTCGACAGCCCTTCCAGAAGAAATGGAAGGTAAAAATCATATTATAAAAGTAATTGTACAACGAGGAAGAAAGCTAGATGAGTTTCTATCTGAACAATATGATAAAAGACCAACCTCAAACTTTGTAAATTACCTTCAAACCAGAGAACGTGAGAGGGAGAAATCTCATGAAAATGTGATAAAATAAGAAATATCTACTTTCTTCTCACAATGAGAAACAACCTGCAAAACCTCTCTGAAACACGTCAACGAATCATAAAACTCTACAACACATTCCAAGAATCCAATCAATACACCAAACCCATATTGTCGAGTGTGTATATATATATATATATATATATATGTGTATGTATGTATGTATATATATATATATATATATGTATGTATGTATATGTAATATATATATATATATATATATATGTATATATATATATATATGTGTGTGTGTGTGTGTGTGTGTGTGTGTGTGTGTGTGTGTATACACACACATATATATATGTGTGTGTGTGTGTATTGTGGAGTCAGTACATCATATGAAAATACCTAGTTATATTAGGTCCTTTTAGATTACATACCTTTACATTACATACCTTTACATCTAGCTCAAATATGTCAATCTATCTTTCGTGTTCAATAACATAGGTAGAATCATATGCATGCAATCAACTAAACCCTTGAAGGCAAGGTATTAATATTACCACAATTTAATGGTTGAAGCCATTAAAAAAATGAAAACAGATTATATAGCCTTATAATTAATGTCTCATTGCCTTCTTGCCATGACGAATTCAATTTCACTCTGCAGCCTATAATTGACCGGTATCTTATGAGTAAGATTTATCACAGATGTTGTCCAAGAATCACCACAAATCAATGACTGAAATAATTAAAAACAAACAAAGAATATATATGTGTGTGCGAATGGGTCTACATTTGTATTCATTATTTTATGTGTTATGTTTCTAAATAGATGCAACATTTTCATGCCACATAAAAACTGATCAAATGCACACCAGATTAAAGATGGTATTGATATGAATAGCTAAAATGCTTGACGGTTTAGAGTCAAATGGTTAACTCTAATCCTACTTTTACTTAGTGCTTATGTAAAAGAAAAGACGTTTTAATTCATGATTAAATATTTTGATTTGGTGCGTTTATTAAAAGAGCATTCAAGAAGTATAAAGAACATGTGTGCATATATGTGCGAGTGTACAGTGTGTGTTTTTATATTTGTCTAAAGAAATAGCTTAGGCTTATGTCATATCCTGCATGGCTTTAGATACATTGAAGAGAAAAGTAAAGAAAAATGTATCAGATTAAACAAGTGCTTTAGTCGATATGATTAACTAAAGCTTTGAAGACAGTGTCGCATCATTTTACACTATTTGAGGCTAGTAAATGTTCAAGTATATTAATCATGGCCTATTGTATGAGCATCAAAATGAGTTCACAATTTTTAAAAATAAGATCCCTGTTCAAATTTCACAATGCATAACATGCAAATTTAAATCGTTTTATAAACTGGGTGGATTATCTTATAGACTTGTTTGCTAATGTATTGGAATACCCTTTTTTTTTTGTTTATCATTTACTTTGCATTTGGTAAAAGAGTTGAAATCCATGGAGTGATCTCATATTTATTCCTTGCTTTGACAAGATGTTCATGTAGGAGTGTACCTAGGAGTTGTATGAGATTGAATATATCTACTCTATACACATGTTTTGTATTTTTGAGAGGATACTCAAGATTTACAGTTCTTCAAAACTCTGGCTATTGCAATATCATGCATTAAATATGAAGTGATAAAATGGACACTTTGTCTCTTTAATTTGTTATCCAGTTTGTTGAATGGCACAGTCTTTATGACTAACATTTGGTACCAATCTCTCAATGATCTTACGGACCTAATTTAATGCACTTGTACGCACGCACACACATACACACATACACACATACACACAGATGTGGTGTGCAAGAGAGAAAAACTGTGCTGGTACAGTAATGAAATGCCTATGAATGAAGACAATTGTATCAAGAGTCATCAATCTCTAATTGTGGAGGGAACAAGTGGAAGGGGTAGACCCTAGAAGACGTGGGATGAAGTACTGAGGAAGGATCTTGAGACATTGGACCTCAAAGAGAGGATGACAAGGAACTGAGACTCCTGGAGGTTTGTTGTGCTTGAGAAGACATGTCAACCGAAGTAAAATTATGTCTGTCCTTGCATACAGGCATGTCCTCCCAGATGCCTCTCCAACTGAACATTCGTAATCTTGTGGGCTAATGGGAGTTGGTGCCACATAAAAAGCACACATACTGGTGCCACGTAACTACCCCCATGCAGTTGCTTTGTAAGAGCACATAGTAAACTCTGTAAAGTGGTTTGCATTAGGTAGGGCATCTAGCCATAGAAACCATGCCAAAACGAACATGGGCAGTTCTTCAGCGGGCTAGTTCCTGTTAAACTGTCTAACACGCGATGATACGGGAAACAGACGTTAAATGACGAAGACGATGATGATGATGATATATATGTATATAACCCTTCTCTCTAGGTAGAAAAGCTATCATGCCATTAATTTTTTTCCAGAAGTTCAGCTACTGCAGAAGTATAAACTTTTGTGTGTACAACTGGCAATTCAGAAATGAAACTATGAGATGATTACCAAAGAGTGTAGCAATAATCCAGATGAATGAGAACAAGAATGTAACACAAAAGAAGTAGAAAAAACAAACATGTGGTATCATATTATATTCAAAAAGTTCTGTGAATTCATTATGACAGTTGTTTGGAGGACATTGCCACCATCACAATATGCATTTGAAATGTGGCATTAATATTCATTGCAATTTATTCTGAGATTATAGTTGTCTACATACCGTGTGTTTAAGATGCAATGTGTTAAATATAGCAGAGTATGTTTAGCAACTTTTGTTGTATATGCGTGTATGTGTGCGTATATATTCATATTTGTATGTATGTGTGTGTGTTTGCGTGCGTGCGTGTGCGTGCGTATGTGTGTGTCTGTGTGTGTGTGTGTCTGTGTGTGTGTGTGTGTGGGGGGGGTGTCTGTGTGTGTGTGTGTGTGTGTGTGTTGATGTTTGTTTTCCATACATCCAAGTATTGGACAGGCTTTTTCAGTATATTGTCTCACCCCTTCTGTTCCTTTGTCCCCTCCTTCATAGGATCCAACCTCTTGAAATTATGTATCATCATTTCTTTCAAATATAACTTCCTTTGAATGCATCTTCTACAGGTTGCTTCCACTTAGACTGTTTAGCACTGCTTTATCAAACTGTCATACTCCATAGGCATTTCATGTCCATGCCAATGCAGTCTTCTCTCTTGCACACTGTATCTGACTCCACCTACACTCAACCTTCTAATGCCATATTTATTCTCTTTGACTCATTCACCCTAATATTACATACTCAGTGCAGCATGCTTGCTTCATTTCTTTTCAACCATCATACCCACTGTACATCCAGTTCCTATGTCTATCTGTCATGCAGCATTGCACTTCAGACAAAATCCTCATATATAATTCTCTTCAAGTGGGCTAAATTCCCTTTGCAACCTACAAAGGTATTAGCTCCATATACAAAAAATAATCAAGTCTTTGCTGTTTATATCAAACCTTGTTGCTTTTTAGTTTTAAATAGATTAAACTATTATTTGAGTGTTAGAATTAAGAAGAAAATAAAAAAAAAAAAACATCTTTCTGCATTTGCACATAAAGCAGGAAATTGCCTACTATCAGAGTCATAGACTGTATGAAGTATCATTGTTTTAGACATTTAACAAATTTTGTGTTAACTCAAAACCCTTTCATATCAACATGAAAATATTTAGCTGAACAAAGGATAAAAGAAAAATATTTTTAAAGGCCTTGTAATTCATAAATATCTTTTACAACAAATATGGTTTCAATCAATTAAATTATTACATTCCAATGTGTTGCTTCATTTATTTTTGTTTAACACTAATTTAGGCTCAGATAAGAATTAATTAATTAACGTCAGATGAAAACTTTTTTTACTTGTTACAAAATATGTGAGTGTTTCAGACAAAACTTACATCAAAAAGTAGCATTTGTCCTATGAGTGTTATTGTTTATTGTTATCCGTTCATTTCCATAGCATGTTATTAAGAATGAAAATGGGAATTACTTGTGAATTTGGTTGTTTAACTTTTGTTGAATATATTACCTTTCTTTTAAATCATCACCATATTTTAATAAATCAACAGATTTTGCATTTTTTGGTGGGTGATGTTATATGTTTTTATTTATTTATTATAAACCTTTGCATAATGATTCTGAATTGTCAAAGCTGATTTGCAATATTTTTGTTGAAAACTTAAAGTAGTGTAACTTTTGCAAACATTTCCATAAACACTTTAAATCAGGAGCTAGACAGAGAAATTTGAGATTAGGATGAAGGTAAAACTGAAAGGAAAACTAAAGGAAATGCTAAGTGATTATAAAATTCAGTGTTGCTACTATAAAATATAAAATAATGTCAGATCTGTGAGATTTATATGCACATATATCTATGATTTACACTTGAGAATAATGAAATCGTAAATTGAAATTGTGGAAGCTAAGGAATTGTACTTATATATACATATATACATACACGTGTGTGTGTGTGTGCGTGCGCGCGCATGCGTGTGTGTGTGTAAACACACACTTACATATATTTCTTTTTTCTGTATTTTCATTGGTTGGTTGTTGGTTAATATGTTTGTTGCTGCTATATTTTTTCTATAAAGAGAGAATAACACAACGATAATAAATTTTTAAAGATAACTAATAAACTAACATATATAAATTTAATTTGAAATAAGCCATACACAACACTTATCTAGATAACTAAGTGTCAGAATATGTGGAAATAATAGTAAAACAAAACAGGAAAAGATGATAATAATAATAATAATAATAATAATAATGATGATAATAATAATAATAATAATAATAATAATAATAATAATAATATAAACAATAATAATAAAACACATAAAGAATTGAGTTTATATTTGAATTAGATTATATACTTCATGTGTTTCATGCTATATCATAAATAGTGACAGTTGTTGGAGTCAACAAAACACTACATAGTTGCTTTCTCTCAACTTGCCACTAACATTTATATTTAGTAGAGTTCATTTTGTTTTATTTTATTTTTTAAAGATTACTTTTTTCTTGTTGGTATTTGTATTTCTAATATTTTATGCCGACAGGTGCAAGCATGCATGGTTAAGAAATTTGGTTTACAACAACATGGTTTTCAGTTCTTTTGAGAACCCTATCAACTACTTCACTTTGAAGGGCAATTCTCTTCTAAAATCACAAGCTTGCTCTACTCTATCCTCAGACAAAACATCCACTGACATGCATCTGCTGTCACTTTTACTTTATCCTGTATGAAGACTTCACAGAATCAAAATTTCCATTGCATTTAACTGGAAATCTATTGAATTGGTTTAAAGAGAAATAAGTTATAAAACACTGGAAGAAAAGCTCTGTAAATAACAATGCATAGATTATGTACAATGGACTTACAATCAGGCAGTGAATAGAGAATGAATTCATGGGTAACAGATGAAGAGATGTATGTAGCAATAGGGTTACCTGTGAAATAATTTCTTTCAAATTCTCAAAGATTCCTTACGTGTAGTTGATAGCTACTGTTATCAAGATGGTATAATTAGTAGAGGAGAAACGTGCTTCAAAATTGTAGCCATGGTAAAAAAGGAGACTATGAAGTAACAGCCTGTAGGAAGAGACACAGCAAGTGTTCTGAGTGCATCTACATGCCAGAATTTACATAACAACTGCAGGACAAGATGATGAAAGGTCCAAGTAAGGGAATCCAGGTTTGGTAACTGAGATGAGTATTAGAGTTGCCATCACGAAGCTGATTCTGAATAAGGACTTCCATTACCATTCATACTAAAGGCGCAAGGGACAAATTCTGACAGCCAAGGAGAACCATTTGACTAAAGCAAAAAAGCTTCTAAACAAGCTAAGGCATGCTGTTGAGCCAGGGATGACTTGGGTCTTTTCAGATGAAAAGAACATCTGCCAGAACCAGTAGTACAACACCCAGAATAACAAGGTAGCTTACTTACAAATCATGTAATGTCCCATGTACCATCAAAACCAAGTTCCCACAAATTGTGATGATCTTTGGACGTGTTTCCAGTGAGGATGATGCAACACTGCCCCACAACTTTGAACAGGGCCTTAGGAATCTTCTGGAGACTGGTATAACCCTAGTTGGAGAGGGTTGCAGATTGAAGGCCATATGTGTGGCTGCAGGATTCAGCTCCTTGCTATGCCAAAAAATACAGAAGTTTTGTCCAAAAGTTTTTACAGCTTCACTAACCCCCAATTTCTGGACCCTTGATACCCACGATTGTCATATCAAGGATTATGTGTGGCACATGGTTGAAAAAGACACCAACCTATCTGCTTGAAACAATAAGGCTGAGCTGGTGGCCAAGTTCAAAGATATTTCAAGAGCATAATGAAGAATGCATGCACCAGGTTCTAGAACCATCTTAGTGGAAGCTGAGAGTGGGTTACTTTGAGTAAGTTCTTATCTTCTAGCCTTAACCTAGTTGACATCTCTTGGCTTTTTAAAATACTTTTGTTTTTGG
This sequence comes from Octopus bimaculoides, assembly GCF_046866305.1. Classification (NCBI taxonomy): domain Eukaryota; kingdom Metazoa; phylum Mollusca; class Cephalopoda; order Octopoda; family Octopodidae; genus Octopus; species Octopus bimaculoides. The sequence continues at coordinate 71,355,275 of NC_142931.1, read as the reverse complement.
ATGGGATATTGTGTTTGATTTCCCTTTTCTCAAAAGTGTCTAGTTTATCCCAAATACCCTGAACACACACACACTCATATACATATGTATGCATACATATACATACACATATATACAAGCATATACATTATTTTATATTTTATAGTAGCAACACTGAATTTTATAATCACTTAGCATTTCCTTTAGTTTTCCTTTCAGTTTTACCTTCATCCTAATCTCAAATTTCTCTGTCTAGCTCCTGATTTATATATATATATATATATATAAAGTTGTAGTATATTGTCAACTTAATGTGATAATCCCAATAAGGGAATACACTACTGCTGTTTAGCCCTAGGAAGCTGGACTGCTTCCTGTCAGCCTTGACACAATTACTGTGTCCTTAAGTTTGTGAAGGGGAGACAAGCTCCCCCACCCAGCCTAGCCAGCATTCAGGGACATGTTTCTGAGTCTTTGCTCGTCATCAGCCTGAAGTAGCTTACCAGCTAGATAGTGAGGCCTGTTTCTCCTTCACAAACATATGTAAATCATAGTGAAGTTTATTCACTGATCAGCAAAATTAGAAATATAATATTTCTAAATCTCTCAGAGAGATTTAAGCAGTAGTGGAGCGACAAAGTTGTAGTATATTGTCAACTTAATGTGACAATCCCAATAAGGGAAGAAATCATCTTGCTGAAGAAATCATCTTCCTCATCCTCGTTACTAGTGGTGCTGCTGCCATCCTCATTGGTCTCCATTAGGGCTATCTCTATGACGGTCTCCATGGCATTCGTTATTCTGCTAATCTGGCTGTTACTATACAGCCCCAGCCAGAACAGGCGAAACTCGAAGTGGAAGGTAGCGGCCAGCTGACACTCCAGGTCTTCTAGAAGCCCAAACCTTTTCGTGATGCCTGCCATTATCTTGTCTACCAGAGGCCTGCAGTACAGGAGATGTTTGAACTTAGCCTCCTTCAACTTCATGACGGTGGTCTCTGCAGTTGGCAGAAGGCTCCCGAGATAGGCTTGATCCTCTCACTGGATTTTATCTAAGGCCTTGGCAACATCAGACATCACCTGGACGTACTCTGTGAAGGTCTTCAGCTTCAGCTGTGTCATCACCATGTGGACAGCTCCCCTATTCTTCTCCAGCAGGTTGTTGAGGACAACAACAGAGCCATAGGTAGAGTTCCATCTGGTACTATTGGGGACCACCAGCCTCTTCTTCAACGCATCCAGAATGTTGTCTGCCGCCACCGTGTTGCACTCTGCAGATTCCACAGCTGCTGTGCCTTGGACGTAGCTTTCCTATAGACTGACTTGAACGAAGCACTGCCAAGAGCCTTGTCGGCATTTTTAACATTTACTATATTTTATTAAAATGAAAAATTTATGAAAACATTACTGGTTTTTTCCAAAAATAAGCCTGTCTAATTTTAAGCTTATGGGCTTACATTCCCTCTTTTCATCTATAGTCCCAGTAATTTTTATTATTTTCAGAAAAAATATTTACGCAAACCTATTTAAGTCTTTACTTAAGCCCATGGGCTTATTTTTGAAAAAAGCAGAATTTTAAAAATGAAATAAATTAATTAATTTTGAAAAATGCAGTAGAATTTACCTAATTAGTCATCTCATGGAGAAAATTGGAAATGACAAATTAGGTGAATTAATGATTATGCCATGGACGAATAAGGTTAATTCTACTGTATTAATGTTAACTAATAAATTTTACTTATGATTTATTTGTCAGATTATTTTTTTTTTATGTGGAAGAATTGACTGTGTATATGGTTGACTTGAAACCATTTAATTATCATTCTACTTTTTTGTGTAATGGGATTTCAATTCTTGTTAAAAAAACATCTTGTGCAATATTTTTTACAATCTCATATTTTGTTGTTTGTACTAATTTAATTGTGTATTTCAAAAGACATGATTTTTAAAATGTTTTTTTTTCTTTAAATTTCATTGTAATCCACATTTTTTCCAGGCAATACTATAAAACTGATAAGTATTCTTTTGTTAAAAAAGTATTTGAATTATTTTTCATTGTTGATGATTGAATTTAAATAATAATTTTATGCTATGTTTTTTTAAATTTCCACATATTTTTTCTTAAATTCTAAAAATAACAAAAAGTTATCTGGACAGGGTTTCATTGCATTGGCTAATATAAAAATAATTTTAAAAATGCAAAAATAGCCAATGCATTCACCATAAAGAACGAGGAGAAACCTGCCTTTTTGCCTTTTCTGAACAGTATTACTAGAAACTTTCAGATCTGCCCATTGAAAGAATCAATAACAATATTGCGTCATTAAATTTTGAGGAATAAATTTTTTTTTAATGGAGTTTTCATATACATGCTAAAATTCCATATTATAATCCAATTTTTCGTAAACCAGTTTAAAACTGCAATTTCTATAAATAAAATGTAATCCACTTATTTCTAAGAAATACAAATATAGCCAATGCATTCACTGTAAGACAGGAAGAGCAACTTGCTCTTGTTAGGGCAAAGTTAGTTTATTAGTCGGAATGCATGCAAATTAAAAATAAAGCCTGCAATTTAGCTACTGTTCTTGTCAACTTGCCTGAAAATAAGAATTCTGAATCCTGTTACTCTAGAAATCTAATCATAGTATCGGAAAGCACAAATCTTGTCAATTTACCCTAAGAAATAATAATTTAAATTTTGCTACTCTTAATACTGAATTAACGTTTGAAAGCTGACAAAAATCTTATTAAAACTTCGCAAGTTCTTACAACTTTGGATGTCGTACGGCTTTGCTTTCGTTTATTTAATAAAAAAATTCCTCCTCGTATAATGATTTCGCTTTCATTTTGTGACAGACAACTTTCATGCCGAAAATTCCAGCTTCTGAATCTTGTTTTCTGATTAAGTGAAAATGATTAAAATTTAAACCTCAGTAACATCTTTCTGCAATGAGTATGTATGTATGTGTGTGTGTGAGTGTGTTTATTTGTGATGGACAGCAGAAAAGAGTCCACTTGTCACCAATTGTAGTCAACTTACCCTCTCCCTTTTAAGCTACGTATTCGTCACACTCACCTTTGTTTCCCTTCATTGGAGTTTTAAAAGTTACTTATGGGTATGTACATGTATGTGTGCGTGCATGCATTGTGTGTGTGTGTTTATTTACGAAAGTATGTATGCAGCGTTGCGTGTATATCCCTGAAATCGATTTCAGGCGTTATTCTCTCGTTTTTCGACCTCACATATTTGAAATCCCAAATTATTTGTACTGAACCAAATTTCAAATTTTGTAACTGAAATGTAGCTTAGGAGGCGGCCAATCTAAAAATGTATAAACATCATCAAATTTGGGAAAAAACTGAATTAGTGACAAGGCGTAGAAGTGGTCGCAAGTGCGTAAATGTTGACCTCAATAACATTATTCACACACTGCCGTGTGCGATGAATATTTATTACAGTATAGTGTATTCTATGAATATGAGATACATCTTTGCAATTGAATCAAGCATTTTGGAATATTGGTTTCCAATTTTGGCAGAAAGCCATCATATCCGGAGGGAGCGGATGGAAGTTGATTACATCAACCTCAGTGCTCAGCTGATACTCATCGAGTACCGAAAATATAAAAGGTAAAGACGACCTGGGCGGAATTTGAATTCAGAATGTAGAGGAAGACAAAATACCGCGAAGCCTTCAGCCTGCGAGTTAACGACTCTACCAGCTCGTCGTCTTGGTACTACTATAAGTAATAATATTACTTGAAAATTGTTTAACGTACTTTTGGCACATTTAGCTTATATAATAACATTTTTCCTTTTGAATATTTTTTGAAAAGATTAGAACCACGACACTCGTCTCGATGAGTTCTATCATATGTACTAAACGAAAACAAATTTTTTTTACATAAAAACAAAATGTTTAGGTCTTGAATTTCCTTCTAGGCGTTATCACTGTTTTCGGCACATTTGGCCCCAGTATTTTTTTGTTTAAACTTTTTAAAATATATAATTAGCATCATGGGATTCCTGTAGTCGCGATCTATCAGAAAATTTTAATTTAAATATAGTTTTCTTTTGAAATAAGAATTATATTTGGAGTGAAAGTCGATTTCAGGCGTTAATCTCCTTTTCTTTTTCTCACCGGGTTTTACCTTAGTACTTTTTTCTACTGAATATTTTTATATATAACTAACATGAACAGATTCCAGTCGTCAAGATCTATCATATAAACTAAAATAAATATAGATTTATTTAAAAAAGAAACAATTTGGACTCAAAGTCGATTTCAGGAGTTATTCTCTCGTATGAGACTTCATATTCGACGGAAACCTTTTTCTCTTGAACCAATTTTCAAATTTTTTTAGCTCGAAATCTAGCTTATGATGTGACCAATCTAAAACTGTAAATATAATCTACTTTGGTTAAAAACTGAGTTAGTGACAAAGCCTAGAAGTGGTCGTGAGGGAGTAAATGCTGACCTTAATAATATTATTCACACACAGTAGTGTGTGAATGAAGTTTTTCAAAAGATTACCGCCACGACACTCGTTTTGATGAGTTCTATGATATGGGTGAAAAGAAAAATTTCGGTTTTTAATTTGATTTTAGGCTTTACCACTTTTTTCGGTACATTTGACCCCACTTTTTTGGATATAATTCATATCATCGGATTCCTCTAGTGGAGATCTATCAGAAAAGTTGAATTTAAATATAGTTTTCTTTAGGAATAAGAATAATATTTGGAATCAAAGTCGATTTCAGGCTTTTATCTCCTTTTGTCTTCGCCGGTTTTCACTATAGTACTTTTTTTTCTAGTGATTTGTTTTGTATATAAGTAACATGGATAGATTCCTCTCGCCGAGATCTATCATATAAACTAAAGTAAAATATAGAATTCTTGAAAAAAAATTTTGACTCAAAGTCGATTTCAGGCGTTACTTTCCTCTTTTTGACCTCACATATTTTACTTGAACTTTTTTTCTATCGAAGCATTTTTCAAAATTTTGTAGCTGAAAATGTGACATAGGATGTGATCAATGCAAAACTGTAAACGTTATCTAATTTGATTTAAAACTGAGTTAGTGACAAAGCCTAGACGTAGTCATGAGTGAGTAAGTTTTGATTTAAAAAATATTATTCACACATGGTAGTGTGTAAATGATATATAAGCTTATTACCATTTTAAATATGCTTGAACTATATACGAACCTATAAGAAAGCCGTTCCCGGAATTATGAAGAATGCCGTGATTTCTTATGGGTTCCAATATGCCTGAAGCATATTTCAACCAGTAATAAGTTATGGGTCCCACTGCATGGCATCTGGGGCTAGTGTCTTCTACTATAGTCTCGAGCTGACCAAAACCTTGCGAGTGGATTTGGTAGATGAAAACTGAAAGATGCTGCGTGTGTCTTTACGTCTGAGTTTGTCCCCCATCACCCCAAAATTACTATTATTATTGGCTTTGCACAGCTTCTAACGCTGGAGAAGTACTACGGTGTCAGCTGTTTTCACTACCAGTGAAGTAAGGTAACACCTCTTATTTTTCGAGCACCTTCCGGAATATTCGAGCGGTTCCAAGTAGTGCTGTTTTCCGCAAGTGATCCATCCTGATTGCAGCCCCTATTTGCTCCAAGTACTTCTTAAGATTTTTGCTCACTGTTTCCAGGACTCCGACAATTATCGGTACTACGACCGCCTTTTTCATCGACCACAACTGCTTAACCTCCCAAGCTAACCTGTCCTATCTATCGACTTTTCTTTCTTCTTTATCGCATACCTTGTTGTCAGCTGGGCATGCTATATTTATGATCTAGCATAGTTTGCTTTCTTTTTCAATTAACACTATGCCTGGTTTCGCACTGAATCATAAAATCCCATAGGATCGTTGCATTATCATTTTGGATGATGCCTTCGGGTTTGTGGTCGTACCAATTTTTTGCTCTGTCAAGTCCATACATGTTGCAAAGTGCCCAATGGACAAGCCTGTCTATATTGTCGTGGCGTCTCTTATATTCCTTCTGGGTTAGTGGCGTACATTCACTGGTAATATGTCATACAGTTTTACTATTTTGTCCACAGATTCTGCACTTATCATTTTCTGATATGTTGTATATTCTGTATTTTATGTAGTTTGTTCTTAGTGCTTGCACATGGGCAACACAGATTAGAGCCTCCGTTTGCGGTTTTAAATCACTTTCAGTCATCCACAGCCATCTTTTTTCCCTGTCTGTCTTATCTTCAACATCCCTATGAAATTTTCCATGCATTCTTTTCTTTACCCATCTTTTTTCAGTTTCATTCGTTTTCAATTGCTTGTACAGTACTTAATCTTTGCAATCTTTCATCTTCCACAAGCCTGTCCTTCTTACGTCTAATAATAGCGGTTTTATGGCATTTTTTTACATACCATGCTATGTTGTTTTCTCCTGCTCTAATGCTGTGTTCGCATCCACTAATTCCTCTTCCCCCTCTTTTTCTTGGTACATACAGTCTGTCTGTGTCACCTTTTGGGTGGAGTGTCCCATTTCTAGTTAGCAACTTCCTTGTCTTTCTGTCTAAGCTGTTTAGTTCGTCTACTGTCCATGCGATTACCCCTGCTCCATATCTAAGGAGTGAAACCGCCAGGGTGTTGACAGCTTCAATCTTATTCCGTCTGCTTAATTCCGACTTAAGTATTAGTCTCACTCTGTGCAAGTACGCCACCTTAAATTTTTCTGTCATTTCTTTCTCCATCAATTTATCCATTTCCAAAAGTCCCAAGTACTTATAGCTTGTCTCTTCTATCTGCTTCATAACCTCCCCCAACGGTATCGATAGTCCGAACGCCATTCTGATATCAGCACTGAAAGTATATACCGTATCGACGAGGGAACTGACTTGGGCTTCATCTTTACCATAAAGTTTGAGGTCATCCATGTATAACAAATGGTTGACTTATTGCTGGCGGCTTTTGAAAACGTACCCAGCTTTTGCTTTCCTCGGAATCAGTGTTAGTGGTATCAAGCACGGTACAAAGATCATTGGAGACAGGCAGTCCCTTTGGAAGATGGCCCTCCTGATTTTTACTATCCCTAAACTCCTTCCATATGCTGTCAGGTGCGCCCTCCAATACCTCTCATGGATATATTGTGTTTGGAAAGCACAAAATATGAGAGAAGCCGATGGAAATCGTCCAGCGGCTGCGCTGAAAATACGAGATGTGCATTTCAGCCTCATTGGACTTTGCCAGTAGCATGTTTTCTGTTTTGTTATATCAGCAGTGATTGATTTTGCATTAGCATGTGGTTGGCATTGAATATATGCCACTGACAAAACCGAACAAGAGAGAAATGCATATCCACCTAGCAATCACATCACCATTACTGGACGATTTCAGCCAACTACTGAAATATTTGTGATTTTAAAATCTGCATCACATCTATATCTTCAAATGAATACTGCTGTTAATTTGCCTTTTCGTGATATGTTTGCATTAAGTATGAAACACTGACGGTGATTTTAATCTAATACTGTTTCTTTTTCATGACAAATATATGTGTATGTGTATGTGTGTGTGTTTGTGTGTGTGTATGTGTGTGTGTGTGTGTATGTGTGTGTATTCTCATATACACATATGAATGTATATATATGTTCTCATACACGCGCATGATTGTATATATATTAATATATGTATATATGTGTGCATGTGTGTGTGTGTGTGTGTGTGTGTGTATATATACACACATACACACACGCACACACACATATATATACATATGTATATACATATGCATACATATAACTTATAAATTATAAAACAACCAGAAAAATCTTGCAAGCATCACAGCAGATAGTGAGAAAAGGAAGCAAATGATATTTTTGTAATAGCACTTTGCTCATTTCTATATTTAGATACTTTCATTTGATTTGATGAAAAATGGTAGCAGACTAGATTTAGCTGATGGTTACAGTCAAAGTGCAAATGATCATTTCAGCACGATAAACTAAAAAGTAAACCAAGAAATAAATAAATAAATAAATAAACTAACAAAAATATTAAATCAATGTATGATGAATATAAGTGTCGATATGGAATGGTTCTGAATCACATTATAGCAAAAGTTAATATCCTAAATGTTTATAAACATCACAGAGAATATAGAATGCCGAGTGTGAAAGCATATTGACATATTGCTGACGTAGACAAAGAAAAAAGTTGTTTGATTTTTTTTCCTGTTATGCAATTAGAAATTTTAGATAGAAAATGAAACGTATAAATATTTGTGTTGTGATTGTTTGTGTGTGCAGGTATGCATATATATGTACTCACACATGTATATGTATGTATATATATATATATATTTATATACGCCTGCTTGTATATAAGTATATGCATAAATGCATGTATTATTGCAAAGACTCTATTCAAAAGACAGCATTTTGGTAATGATATTAGTCTTATCCAGACGTAATAAAGAACTAAAGAAGTGGCCTTGGGAATAAAGCTTAAAATGCTTGAGAACCACATATCTATTACTCACCTAATAAACTTGACATCGTTGTATATTCACATATTTCATGCAGTATCATTTTCAGCATATACGAGTGGGAATCAAAAGGTTCCCGGACTTGTTATGTTTAATAAAAAAAAAAAAACGTATTCACCTAAGTTTCAAGTTAATCGTCTTTGAAATAGTCACGTTGCGCAGCACTACACCGGTCCCAGTGTTCCTGTCACTTTTGGAATTCAGCCTGGACGTCGTTTTCCGTAAGCAAGCCAAGGACCTCCTACGATACTCTCTGGATTTCGACAGTGGTATTAAAACAGTGACCTTTGAGCTGCATTTGTATCTTGGGGAAGAGATGGAAGTCCACAGATGCTAAATCTGGTGAATAAGTCAGGTGCGGAAGCAATACCATGTTGATTTGGTGAGAAACTCACGTGTGAGGAGAGCTCGGTGAAGAATCCAATTCTTTGCATTCCTCAGGTCTGGTCACTCTCACCGAATGTCCTCTCTCAAATGCTTCAAAACATCGCAGTAGAAATCTTGACTGATGGTTGTTTGGCCTTGGGTAGGGGAGATGAATTCTCGATGCACAATTCCAAATTTTCGGTGGTGACTTTCATGGTAAGCCTTCCAAATCGCTCATAATCTTCCAAGGACGTTCCCCCACTTTTGAATCTCCCATGCCACTTGAAACATTGCGTACGACCCATTTCTACATTGCATAAGCTTGCTGGAGCATGCTCAATGTCTATAGCATATTTCCCAAGTCTAACACAAAATTTCATGTTCACTTTTTGTTCCTGTACATGACAAACTCACACACTACAGCATACATGTGATCCTAAAACACAGGTTTCACAACTTACGAAGTATACACAGCAATGTTATATGGCACACTGCCTCATGAAGGTCACTGCCAGCTCTCACTGCATATGCAACCGTGTGCTGCAGAAATAGTCCAGGAACTGTTTGATACAACTTCGTACATATACGTACTTATATCCATATCAACTCTTTCAATGATTCTCTCAATGAAAATATATTATGCATTTATGCAATTAGAGAGATATTGAGTTTTCTAATGTGCACTCTGCTCACCTAGGATTAGAGCCCTTGAGAAAGCCCTCCATGAACTAAACCTGAGAAAACTGTACTAGTGGCTAGTTTAGCAATATTTCAATTCTTAATACCTTTAAATTATAGCTTAAAGGGACAAGTTCTGTTATGAAATTTTCCAAGGACAAATACTTTTCGCCTTATCATTTTGAGAAATGTAAACATCTGTTAAATTAATTTGATAATTTATTGAAAAGTTAAACACATTGTGAATTTTCTCTTTAATGAGTTCAGTAATAAAGAATCAAACATTTTCATAAATAAACAAAACATGCTTCATGCGCCTTTTCTAAAGCAAATGATTTTTATTATCTCACTGATGTCATCTTCGCCTCCAAGGTTACTCTCAATATTCAGGATGACTATGTCATTTAGTCTTTCCTGTGTCATCGTGCCCTTCAAGAAATTTTTGATGTGCTTTTAATTCGTTGAGAGATCTCAACAGCAGATGCTACCGTTACTGGTAACATGTAGAATATTTGCTGTGCAATATATGCATTTGGGAAAATGTAATTTAATTTATACATTTTTATTGTCTGATCATGTCAGAAAAAGATAAAGTTCAGTCAAGAAGGGATATGTAGTTGATACAGAGTATCTGAGGAAGGTGAAGTTAGAATGAAAAAACAATGAGATTTGGTGTCTGATTCTTTTTGTTGATATTGTCATTCTCTTATTCAACCTAGTGAGGAAGACCTATAGTAAAATGTTGTACATCATCATCATCATCATCATCATCATCATCATCCTCATCATCATCACCATCACCATCATCATCATCATTTAACGTCCGCTTTCCATGCTAGCATGGGTTGGAAGATTTGACTGAGAACTGGTGAACCAAATGGCTACACCAGGCTCCAATCTGATTTGGCAGAGTTTCTACAGTTGGATGCCCTTCTTAACGCCAACCACTCCGGGAGTATAGTCGGTGCTTTTACGTGCCATCGGCACGAAGGTCAGTCAGGCGGTACTGGCAACGACCACGCTCAAAATGGTGTATTTTATGTACCACTTGCACAGGAGCCAGTCCAGCGGTACTGGCAACGATCTCACTCAAATGTCTTTACATGTGCCACCGGCACAAGTGCCAGGAAGGTGACGCTGGGCACAGGTGCTGTCACGATTTCGCGTTTTTGCTTTCGCTTGCCCCAACAGGTCTTCGCAAGCCGAGTTTAGTGTCCAATGAAGGAGACGACGTTGGCATGGGTGCCAGTCGTCGAATTTAGTTCGATTTCGATTTCACTTGCCTCGACAGGTGTTCGCAAGTGTAATCAGTATTAGTTGGACTGTTAGAAGATGTCCTATTTCTTTTTAAGATGGTAGATTGTTAGAAATTTGGTTTCTATTTTTTTTTTCAGGTGTCATAACCACCATGTAGATAATTCTTTTTTATATCTCTGACTATTAATCCTTGTGACTGAAAAGACAAACCAAGATGAGCGGTGATATGTCATACATCAAACTTGTGTCAGAGTAGAAATACAGGTATTAAACCATATTAATTAACTGGCTGATAGATTAATGAGGATAATGGGGAAAGGATGAGGACAACAATGATTATGATAGCAATAGTGATGAGAACACCTCTACCACCATGACTAATTACAACAATAGTTGTGGCTATGATGACAACAACAATGATGATGATGATGATGATAGCTGTAATTATAATCACTAACAACTTTTATCTAGTTTAATGGAGAAACCTTCAAACTGAGTAAAAATGTTGACAATATATAGTAGAACTTGCTTTGCTTAGTATATGTATAATTTAAAATAGTAGAAAATTTGCTACATAGTATTTCATGTACATTTTTATTCACTACATGAAGAGACCTTACGATTAATATAATCTTTGACACAATTCCTCTGTAATTGTTTCATTAAATATTTATTCTTTATAGATGCATTCTCTAAAGATCTGCAGTGATATTTGATTGGTCGACATAATTGGCATCACAACCATTTTTTTCCAGTAATTTAATTGGTTATTTGGTTTGTGATCAAGAATTTCTGTGAAATATGTTACACAATACCCTTGCTTATTGATTAGCTAATTCATTTAATTGCCTTCATCTTATTCGTGGCTTTCATAATGTCTAACAGATGAGATATATATCTGGACATGATACTAGTCTATCACATATAGATTTCACTAGGCATCAAAACCTCTTTACAACATAAGACAAAACTCATCATATTATTTACTTTGGCCTTTTACACTCTTAGTTGAAATCCCAATGGTCAGTTTTGTTTTTGATCTTCAATTCTTTTGGAGCTGATAAAATAAATTATTGATTCATAGCTTCAGAATGTTAGGATTTGTAACAGTGTCAGACAAAGTACCTTGCAGTATTTGCTCCAACATTTGGAGTTCTGATTTCTTGTACAATTTATCTTCATGGACATCAGAACTTTGTCCTTGAGTTTCTTTAGCAGGTATTAAGGATTGGTCCTCTGTTTGTGGATACGTTCTTCTCTTTTAACAGCCAGTTATGGAAGCCTTGTTGAAATAATGAGTCAAGGGCACAAACTTTCTCACTGTCAAAGCTGTAAAAAAGAAATCAAATGAATTTGGCTCTAGTCAAGCAATGACATATTTGTTAATTATACAAAATTGCTGCTACTTACAATTATAAACTATACTATATGGGATTTCTCTTTATAGGGAGATTTATTCATTAACTTGGCAACTTAGGATCATTCATACACTCACTGGCAAGCTAGATATTGTAACTAAATCTTTCCCCAATCACACTTTATCATTGAATAATAAAAAGACAGTATATAAAAAACTGAAGCAACACCAAACAAAGTGAGAAAAAAAAAAACTTTTTGATATTTATGTTCGTCTTGTAAAAATGTTCCATGATGTTGCTTGAGTTGTGGGGCCCGGGCGGCCATCATTCCATCTCATTATATTTACATTTCATTTTTCATTCGATTTTCCCCCTCTTTTAATGTTTCGTACTGTTCTTTCTTTGTATTGTCCCTTGGGGATAATAAAGAAACAACAGTGTAGTGCGCGCAGGCGCTTTGTGAATATAGTTGTAGAAGTCGTAGAAAATAGATATTGATTGTTACGTGTTGTTCTTATTAATATATGTATTGTTATAACCTTGATATAAGTCCATGTTATAAAGTGGCATATACAGTGAGTTCAAAAGACAACAGTCGTGACGAAACCCAACAGGAGCGACGAGACATTCGAATCTCACGGTGGACGTTTTTAGCATGGAAGACCTATTCGCTTCCGTGGTTCAGTTGCAACGGCAACTGCAGCAACAACAAGAACAACAGAAATAGCAAGAAGGGGTACAACAACAACAAAATCAACAGTTGTTGGAATTATTGTTGCAGTTAAAAGACACTTCAGGTTCGTTTTCGGCAGACGCTGTTGCTAATTCAGTTGAAGAATTCACGTATAATCCGGAAGAAGGAATTACGTTTTCTGCATACTTCAGAAGGTATGAAGGAATCTTCAAGGAAGAGTGTAAAAGCTGGACGGACGAAAAGAAGGTACGTCTTCTTTTAAGGAAATTATCACCAGCAGAACAGGAAACGTTTTGTAATTACATCTTGCCAAGAAAACCATCTGAAATTTGTTCCAAGGAAACAACTAAGCGATTATCTAAAATATTCAGTGAAAGAATTTAACTATTTAATATTGGCTGGGAGTGTTTGAATTTGAAAAAAATAAGAAACGGAAGATTTCGTCACACATACCGGAATCGTAAATAGAGAATGTGAAAAATTTAAACTTGGTGAATTAAGCCCGGACATGTTTAAATGTTTAATCTTCGTACAAGGATCAACGGTAAGTAAAGATGCAGAGATAAGTGCTCGAATATTGACAATGCTTGAACAAGATTCAAAACTAACTCTAAAAATAGTGGCTGAAGAATGCCAAAGAATTATAAATCTACGACAGAACGCAGAAAAAATTGAAAAAGATTATTCAAATATACATACGCGTCGACCGGTCACAGATATGAAAAAAGAAACACAACAGTCAAGACCCAAACCATGTTATAGATGTGGAGAAATGCATTTCAAAAGAAACTATTCTTTTAAGAATCTAAAATGTTTTGGATGTAGGAAAATTGGACAAAAGAATTCACATTGTTGGGTGAAAGAAAAAAAGATCGAACGAAAACAATTCAGGAAAAAAAGTATTGTCAACAGAAATGCAAAGCAAGGAACAAAAAGAAAAATTTGTCTCTATAAAAATAAATAATGTGAATACGAGAATACAGTTGGATACAGGTAGTGACATCGCAATAATTAACGAGGATACATGATTAAAAAAAAAAAAGGAAGGCCTACATTGAAAAAAAAAATAGCAAGAGGCATCTCAGGAAAACAATTACGATTTTTGTGCGAAATGATTAGTGAGGAAATATTTCATGGGAAAACTTTGTCGGCTAAAGTTTTTGTATCAAAAACTACGACGAACCATTTTGGCACAGACGAGATAGAATTGTTTAATTTATGGAACTTCCCCATAAATATATTTTTGCAATAATGTAAACAGTGGGTCTTTCTGATTTGGCGGGAGCCACTTGTTTTCATAACGAAACACTTTCAAACTTGGGACACTGGTAGAATGTGTCATATAAAATATCTTTTACTCTTAGTGTTATTGAGAAAATTTTATCTTTTTAAAGTTATTTCGTGTTAAGATTGTCGTATTTCGGTAATTTCAGCCAATCACTGACGTCTATTGAGGTGAAAACAATTACTGCTGTGGAATGTAAACAACACGTTCTAGCGGTGTAATGGGATCTTTTCCCTTGGATAAAATTAGTGCCGTTGTTTGTCAACAACAACTATCGGCGGTACTGTTATTTATGACATCGTTCGTGTATTTGTACTGGTTTTTGCTTTAGGGTTTTAGGGTTAGGGTTATAAGTATTTTTGCCAAATTTGGTGAAAAGTTTGTGACGGTGTATTGAACAGATTTTAACCAAATTTGGCAAAAAATACTCATAGCCCTAACCCTAACCCTAAAACCCTAACTCTAAAACCCGAACCGTAACTCTAAAACCCTAAAGCTAAAACCAGTACAAATGCACGAACGATGTCATTAATAACAGTACCACCGATAATTGTTATTGACAAACAACGGCACTAATTTCATTCAATATCCCATTACACCACTAGAACGTGTTGTTTACATTCCACAGCAGTAATTATTTTCACCTCAGTAGACATCAGTGATTGGTTGAAATTACCGAAATACGACAACTTTTAACATGAAATAACTTCGAATATAAAAATATAAAAATTTTTCTCTGTATATAAGACCAAATATACAAGTATACGAAGTTTTAAAGTGTTTCGGTAGAAAACACACTAAATAAAACCTGCATAAAAATGGCGCCCGCCAAATCAGAAAGATCCTAAGCAGTTATAAAACCAGTTCAAATAAGGTGTCAGAAGTTTTAGAAAAAAAATTGAAAAAGATTTTTCCTGCTGTTTTTTTTTTTTGTTTTTTTTTTGCGGAAGAATTAGGTAGATGCGCCACGACAAAAGTAAAATTTCAAGTAAAAGAAAACGCTGTACCGGTGTTTAAAGCGAAGCAAGCTGTACCTTTCGCAGCATTGAATCAAGTCAGGGGAGTTAAAGAAAAAGTGAATTGTTTAGTATGGGCACTTCTCAAAAATTGTTGCATATGTCTGGTTTACAGAATGTTTACAATTTGATGCTCATTCCCTCTATTCATCTAACTGCTCAGAGTAGGTACCAGATTGTGTGGAAATTTTCCCCCATGATATATTACCATTCTACCAAAATAGATATGTGGTAGGAGCTTTTTTTTTTTTTGCACCCATCAAGAATTAAACTGCACCAAATACTTGGGCTCTTTAAAATTTCTTTAAAGCATAGAAAATTACTATTGGATTGTCCAGAAAGTTCGTGTCGATTTATAGTAGCTTACCTTTCGACTTATTTGCCATGAAACCATCTCAATTCTGGGAAGAGGGTATTTTCAAGTTAAAGGAAAGATGGAGACACATTATGCAACAAAATGGTTCATATTTGGTTGATGAAAAATGTAATGGCAAGTATTTATTGACCTTTTTCTTTCCTTTAAGAATCGGCACAAACTTTCCGGTCAACCCAATACATTGCATCTTTTGCTAAAGAATTCTGTGCACTTGACCACTTAAGATGGTACCTGACAAATTCGATGAATATTAATGCTCCTCAGAAATGTCCTTTTTTTTAATATATATAACATTTCTTTACTTGAAGAAAATGAATAATCAAATGGAAATAGTTAATAATAAAAAAGAAAAACGAAAAAATATTTAAAAATTGATTAATGGAAGATTCAATTAAACAAGAAATCAATTCCACTCAGATAATATAAAATTTTACTTAGGCAGGTAAGAATAGAAACTCAAGCCAAAGTGAGAGCCTCTAAGGTCTGCAGCAATGCTGAGGTACTCTCTTGAATGGTGCAGTCAAACAAATTAACCCAGTAGTTATTTCTCTAATTCTGGTTCTTATTCAACCAGTCTCTTCCAAATTGCTAAACTATGGAGACGTAAACAAACCAACATTGGTTGTCAAGTGGTGGATTGGGACAAGGACAAAGGAATCCACACATATGCATACATACATACACATATGTATGTGTGTGTGTATTATATATATATATATATATATATATATATATATATATGTATATATATATATGTATGTATGTATTATTGGACATAAATATTTGTGTGTGTGTGTTGTGTGTGTGTGTGTGCGCGCATTATTGCACATACATAATGTATGTGATCTGCTTGTTCCTGGTAGGGTGCTCAGGTATGGTAGAGATGACTCTATCAAAGTGCCAGGTGTTGAAACACTTGAAGATCATAGAAAGGTGAGAAACAAACCCCATTCAGGAGCAATGGACAAAGATGTTTTACCATTTTTGTGGCCTATCAATATCATGTACCTGAACCGAACCAGAGGCAAACTGAATCATCATTCCAAGACTATATGCAAATAATATAAAAAATCATTTGTGAGTATAGCCAGATGATTATTAGGCTGCAATTTGACATGGTGGAGATGACTCCATCAAAGCACCAGATGACTTTCAAATTTTGAGATGTCTCACCTGTCTATGATTTTCAAGTGTTTTTATATACTATTTCCTAGGTAGCAATGGTATGTCCTTTAAAAATGTGTCCCAAAATATTGTTTCCATTTCAAAGATAATCTACTGGTGAGGGCTGGTCTGCAGAGAAACAACTGCCAAAACAGACAAAAAAGTATGAATGAACCAATTAGTAATCTTCTATGAGTTCACTGTGTCTGCTAGAAATAGTTGCAAAGAAACATTAAGTAATTAAAAGTAAAGCCCTAATGATAAAAGGAAATCATTATCTAGATGGCTTTATAGGGACCTCGGTCAGACAAGGCTGACTATGCAGCTGCACATCTATATGCAAATATGGACATTATTTTCTAGAGAAAGGAAAAAATCATGGCGGTCAAGAGTGGAGCACCTTTTATTTTAAGACTGCTCAACAGATGGAAATACATTGTCTAACAACCATTGATTCTGCCTTCTATCCACTTTGTATCTACTCTCAGTATGTGACTATCAAGATATTTTTTTCCTGCTTTCCTAACAAATTACATCCATTCACAGCTGGGGAATGGTCAGTTGCTCCATAATCTTTATTTGTTTTAAATGATCTTAATTCATGGAAACTTGACTGTAAAACACAAATGGACATTTTAGCTTTTTACTGAAGAAAAATACCATCTAACTTTCTGTTTTGCTGCTTGTCAAAGTAATCTGTAGCTAAAGCCAAAATAATAATATTTCTAAAATAGAAGCTGTCTCTTCTAATTATAGTTAGCTATTTTGCCTTGAAAATCTAAAGACAAACAGTTCATGTGTAAAACAAATTGTTAAATGGAAAATTTTAATATTTCTGAAAATTATTTTTTTTTATTGCATATCCCGCCAATTAATTTAATTACAGGAAAAACTTATTTTTAACCACTCTTCTGTTATCCAGTTTGCTAAAAGAACGGCTGTCATTGTTCAATATATTCACGGTCTATAGAGTCTCTGAATAATACTGATGCCATAATAATTGTTTCTTAAATAAATAATAATAATTTCTAACATAGGCATGAGGATACAGATTAAAAAAAATATAATAACTGGTTAAAATTGATTCCAACACTTAACTTCAACTTCTTTTTTTATCGACTATGGAAAGATTTTTAAAACCTTAGTTGCTTTTTACATCTGAATATAAAAGCATGAAACTAAATACCGAAAGGCAAATTTTGCATGAATGAGTTTGCTGTCTTGGTAAAAATTTTGTAAATATAATGGTAAATTCAATTTGAGTGACTCCATTACATGATTAGTACTATTTTATTAAAGTCAAACAAAAGGGTAAGTTTGACACTGGCAGGATTTGATCTCAAAACTTTAAAGCAACAGGTTATCTACTTTTTAAGGTACATCACTACAATATAATAAGAGAAAGGCAATGAAGAGTCACTGCATTGCTGAAACTTCATCTGCAGTTTCTCTTATGCAACATGTCAAGAAATGTGATAACATTGTGAATGAGATGTGTCAACCTCTTTAAACAGAGGAAAAGATACAAATAACAAGTTAATTAAAGTGGCTCAGCTGAAGTTTGGAACTGCAGCATAAACGTCTTTCTGGGTACTAAATATCACTCTATAACATAAGTATAAAGTATTCACATATTACTTTCAAATTTTGGCACAAGGCCAGCATACAGCATTCAAATATCAGCAAAAAAATATCAGTTCATTATGAATACTCTTTTACTCTCTCTCTTTTACTTGTTTCAGTCATTTGACTGCGGCCATGCTGGAGCACCACCTTTAGTCGAGCAAATCAACCCTGGGACTTATTCTTTGTAAGACTAGTACTTATTCTATCGGTCTCTTTTGCTGAACCACTAAGTGACGGGGACATAAACACACCAGCATCGGTTGTCAAGCAATGCTAGGGGGGCAAACACACGCATATATATATATATATATATATATATATATATATATATATATATATATAAACATATATATGACGGGTTTCTTTCGGTTTCCATCTACCAAATCTACTCACAAGGCTTTGGTCGGCCTGAGGCTATAGTAGACGACACAGTGGGACTGAACCCTGAACCATGTTGTTGGTAAGCAAGCTACTTACCACACAGCCACTCCTGCGCCTATTGTCAAAATATTTTTTAAAAAACCATAACAATAAATTAAAATATGGAATTTAAGGAAAACTAGTAATGGTCTGTGTAGGTCAAAATCAGTCAATATAAATTTCTGAAGACTGTGAAGTTTATTTGATGTGAGTGATGTAGAATACAACTTTACAGCCATGTTGCTCTGACTCTGAAAATGAGGAGGAAAACTTGAAGTTGTGGGAAATATGTAATGGGAAGAGAGTTGGTTATCCAGGAGGATTGGTGAGAAGGTGACAAGTCAAATAGGTGAACAGGATAGTCCAAGAAAGTAGAACATAAGAGTATCTGTACATGACTTATGCTTGTCCGAGACCACACAGAGTAGGAATCTTCAACTAGCTGCAGGTAAAACAATTAATCAATGGAATAGGCCTGGCCATTTGTCAGACTACTTACATCTTTTCGATGTGCTCAGTTAGAGATAGCCTGGTGTTAAACAACCAATGTTATTAATGTAGTTATGACTTAAATGGTTACACACATTTCTTTCTTCTTACTTTTTACTTTTCTTCTTTATTCAGTTTTTTCTTCTTCCTTTGCAGTCATATTGTCTAAATTGGGAAGGCATTCCTTATAGCCTGTAGGGACTATCTTAGATCATAAATTGGAACAGTGGTGGCATGAAAGAAATTGGAAGTTAATATGTAACATGGAGTTTCAGTGTTTAATCTCATAGTTGTTTTTCTTGTTATATTTCAATATATGTATGCAACTGAATGCAAAGTTTCTTGTGTGCTTTTCTTTTTGTATTTTATTTATTTATAGTTGCATTCTTGCTTCTAACAAATTGTATGATATTACATTCCAAAATTACATAACCCTTTATTATTGTGAACCTATCAATGTGATATGCAATATTGTAAATGTTAATATCCTTTGCGTGTATAGCTTTTGACAGTCAAACAAATTATCTACCTTTGGTGTAAGAGAAGGGTATTCCTCAGCATAAAAGAACTGCTAAAAAGGACTAGCTATAATGCTTGCTACATGATTTTTATTTTTTAACTTCATAGTCGCTCTCTATTGAAATATTTTTTGCTTTACCTCACTTGGATATTTTTTCTTTAAAGATAATTTTCTTTAAAGGAAAATATATTGTTTAGCTCCAGGTAATCTGGATTAAGCAGACCTTTGGATCAAAAGCATTCCATCCATGACCACTTCATCATTTATTCATTTATTATTATTTTTATTATTATTATTATTATTATTATTATTATTATTATTATTATTATTATTATTATTATCATTATTATTTTTATTATTATTATTATTCAGTAATGTTAAATCTCTGAACGAGGTATTAACAGTAACTGCACGATAAAGTGAAGTATATTTGCCACTTAAATGTGGGGTCAGCCACATTTAAGTGGCAAATATACTTCACTTTATCGTGCAGTTACTGTTAATACCTCGTTCAGAGATTTAACATTGCTTGTTTTCACTTTTTCGATATCAGTGAATAACTTCACTGGAAAAAGACTTATAGTTTGCCAAGAGATTGTCTTTCTCATCGAAGGTCGGCGATTACCGTACGCTGAAGAAGGGAAATGACCCTGAAACTCGGGTCCGTACGTATCGCAGATCAAGATGGGAGGGATAACTTCCCTTGGCAAATATTGACAGGACACAGATGTGTGTCGATAAGCCAGCTGGAGGAGATGTTCTCCTGGGGCTAAAAGCAACAGTAACATCCACCCTTAGGGGTCAGCCACATTTAAGTGGCAAATATACTTCATATTATTCAGTAGTTTTATTTTTATAGTGTGCTTTCACTTCACTACCGAGCACAGCTCTGTGTGCCTTGGGTATATGCTGTGGTTAGCTGTGATGCTCTTATGGTTACTGTATTGAAAGTGTTTTGCGTAGGATTATTATTATTATTATTATTATTATTATTATTATTATTATTATTATTATTATTATTATTCAGTAGTTTTATTTTTATAACGTGCTTTCACTTCACTACCGAGCGCAGCTCTGTGCGCCTTGGGTATGTGCTGTGGTTCGCTGTGGTGCTCTTATGTTTACTGTATTGAAAGTGTTTTGCGTAGGATGTGTGCAGTACCCAGTAGTGCAATTTTCTGTATGTTATATATATTTGTAAGTCCTGCTATTTTTGTTATGTATTTGTCTGAATATTTTTTTATTATACCTAAGGCACCTACTATGATAGGAATTGTTTCTGTTTTTAGATTCCACATTCGAGTTATCTCTATTTCCAGGTCTTTGTATTTTGAAAGTTTTTTCCATTTCTTTTAGAGAAACGTTGTCATCTGCTGGTATTGATACATCAATTAGAAAGCATTTTTTTTCTTCATGATCTTTGACAACTATATCTGGTCTATTTGCCTTAATTTCTCTATCTGTGTGTATTGGCATATCCCAGAGTATGGTTGCTTTCTCGTTTTCTGTGACCTTTTCTGGCGTGTGTTTATACCATCTTTTTTCTGTTGTTATTCCATAATGTTGGCATAGCTTCCAGTGTATATAGGTCCCAGCTCTGTCGTGTCTGTGGATATATTCCTTCTTAGCCAGGACTGGGCAGCCAGAGATAATATGATTTATTGTTTCTTGTCGATCTCCACATATTCTACAGTTACTTGTTATATTTCTTTTCATTATGTTTTTTTGGTAATTTCTGGTGGGGAGGCTTTGGTCTTGTGCAGCAATTAAAAATCCTTCAGTCTCTGCTTTGAGTCCTGAGCTTCTCAGCCATTGCTGGGATTTTTCTCTGTCTATTTCTTTCGCATTTAGTTTAGCCCAGTATTTACCATGTAGGGGCTTTTCTTGCCATCGTTTTATCATGGTCCGTTGCTGTTCTAGTTTTAGTTTGGATTTCATTTGTTTTAGAGCTTTTGTTGTTTCTTCTTCTTCTTCTTCGTATTTGTTAGGTAGATTGATTTCTTGTTTGTATTTGTCAGGTTCCTTAAATACTGAAAACAGTTTTTTCTTTTGCTCGTGTTTTGTGGCTATTTGTATTAGTTTCCCTTGCTTCTGGAGTAGGTATTTTTGCAGTCCTATAGTGGTTATTTTATAATAGTTTTCTAGCTGTATAAGACCCCTGCCACCTTCTGTGCGTTGTATATATAGCCTTTCTATGTCAGATTTTGGGTGGTGCATCCTATATCCTGTCATTATTTTTCTTATTTTCCTGTCTATTTTACATAGTTCGTTTAGTGTCCAGTTAAGGATGTTGTAGCTGTAGCTTATAACTGGGACAGCTAAAGTGTTGATACTCATTATCTTGTTTTTAGCATTGAGCTCTGTTTTTAGTATTGATCTAACTCGTCTATAGTACTCTTTCTTTATTTTTTCTTTCATTTGTGTATGTTGTATCCTATCTAGTTCATTGACTCCTAAATACTTATATGGTTGGCTTTCGTCTAGTTCTCTTATTTCATTGGCTTTATCTAGTGTTATATTGCTACTTTTAACTAATTTTCCTCTTTTCAGGGTTGCTTTGGCACATTTTTCTAATCCGAATTTCATTTCTATTTCCTTGGTAAAGCCGTGTACTGTCTGTAGTAGTGTTTCTAGCTCTTTGTCGTTTTTTGCATATAATTTTAGGTCATCCATATATAGAAGGTGGCTGACTGTTTTTCCATAGCATTTGTAACCGCATCCAGTTCTATTTAGCAATTCTGTTAAAGGTGTGAGTTATTATTATTATTATTATTATTTCTTTCATCTAAGGCATCTATTATGTGTCCTACTGCTTTTTAAGATGCTGGAATATGATTTAAGAAAAATTTAACTACTATTTCTCACAAGCTGAGCAGCCATACAGAAGCTCACTTGCTGACTTGATTTCCCCCACTACCTTTGCCTGCCTCTAAGACAGTTCTTTACAATGATTGCTGTAGATTTTTATGAAAAAGAAAAATTAATTACTTGCTTCTTCACTTACTATGGTAGCCTTTGAATCTGAATTTTAAATTTCCTGTGTAGATGGTGGCTGCTGTTCTTGCTTTGCCCCCGTTCAACTCTAATCAAGTCAATTTATGATCAAATATCTACTAGCTTTCTTTTCTCTCTTTTCTTTTAAGTATGTAGAACTACATTATCAAATGTGTCATTTACTTATTTACGATATAAGTATGCGATTAGAAAATTTGGCTACTGTTTCTAGCAGACTGGGGTTAGGGTTAGGGTTAGGGTTAGGGTTAGGGTTTCATGCATTAGCTTATGCTTGAATACAGTTTTTGGAAATGAATGTTGAAGATTCATGTAGAGGAAAATGAAATTTAATAAGGTGTCTTTTGATATATCTAGGCTGTATTTAAACTGATGAAATTTGGTTTTGCTGTGCTATCATAAATAGATGCATTGTGTATGTGATAAGTAAAGGAGCAAGTATTTCATTTTTGATAGTCTGTAATTCTCTATATTTTATAGCAGAAAGTTAAGGTAATGTGTCCAGAAATGCTTGTTATAATGAACGAGAACTGTAATAATTCAACGAAAGAGTTTCTACTTGTATATCAGAAAAATCTTACTCAAACTCTGCCATGCTTTATACCATAACATACTTGAAGCTGTGTGCTATTGATATTCTCAGTTACACTTGACCTGAGCCTACACAAAAATAACGGCTGTAATATAGTATTTATTGTCCGAAATTTCACTAATATTACAATATTAGTACCAATGATTGTGCATATTTTGTACATTACTCTTTGTACTTCGGTTATGTCCCCTGTTTTGCAGTAATAGTATTGGCATTATGTGTTCCCTAAATGCATACATTCTCATGTAGGCAGCTTTACTGAAAATTTTAATCCTATGTCATTACTGTCATGTCCACTTCAACAAATTTTCAACTGACATCCTCACTTTTTTGCTTTCAGTAAAATAAACTTTTATTTTCACCTTTTAATAAGAATCAGCTAATTTCCAGCAATGAATTGTTACCTGAATTAAATCAATGGCTAGAATTCTAATATCTTTTGGATGATATATTTATTTAGGCAAGATTTGTATCATGAGAAATGTCTGACATAAGCTGCAGGAAATATATTTTAATGTTTACTTCAGAATTATTATCCATTAGAATTTTTCTGGTATCTTTTTCTTTGATAGTCTGTATTTGTTGACTTCTAGATAAAGCTACTAAAATATTGTATAATTCTGTTCACCGCAGAATCATTAGCCTCAGGTTTTATTTTCTGTCTATGTGTTATTACTATTCTACTTACAATCGATGCTGGTTCATTTTCGTTATCAGTACTCATCAAGGCAATATCTGTCTCTCTTTTCTTTATGTATTTGTATGTGGGGCATACATACATAGATGCATATGTACATACATACATACATGAAAACATACTCTTATATATATATATATATATATGTATGCAGGTATATGTATATATGTGTGTGTGTGTGTGTGTGTGTATGCATGTATATATATATACATCAGTCGTTTATCAACTTTTTTTTATAATGTATTCAAATGTATTTATCTTAGATATCTAGAAGTGTGTATTTCATTCAGTAGATATTTAGGACTTGCCTTTTTTATTGTTAAGATTTGAAGGGAGAGATGATACTGGCAAAGCAGACAGTTGATTCATAAAAGTAGACAGTGAATTAGCTGAGTTGAGAAGAAATTTTCATGATAGATAATTAATTGGCAGGGTTAACAGCAACTTGGAAGAATAGATAGGAAATTGGCAGAGTAGACAGTAAATAGGCAGGGTAGAGAGTGATTTAGCAAGATAGACAGTGAAACAGAAGCATAGACTGCAAATTGGTGAAGTATACTGTCAATTGTTTGGGCGGACAACAAATTGGCAGGGTAGACAGTGAATAGGTAAGGTAGACAGCAAATTTCAAAGGTTGACAGCAAATTTCAAAGGTTGACTTTGCAGTGTTGACAGCAAAATGAAAACATAGATGACAAATGCGAAGTTAAGACAGTAAATTAGCTGGATAGACAGCGAATGGACTAAGTAGACATCAAACTAAAGGGTAAACAGTGACTTGGTAGAGAAGACTGTCAATTAGTAAGATAGAGAATGAATTGAATGAATAGGCAATGAATTGGCATAGCAGGCAATAACTTGGCAATGTCTACACTGAACTGTCAGAAAGGACAGTGGTTTGACATATTAAATGGTGAAATTACTGGGAAGACAGTAACTGGGTGAGGAAACTGCTTATTAGCAGGGCAGACAGTAATGTGGATGGGTACAGAGTGAGTTGGCAAGACAGAGAGCGAACTGACAGGGTAGATGGTGAATTGGCAGGGTAGACAGTGAATTAGCAGGGTAGGCAAGGAATTAGTATGGTAGACAAATTAATGAAAGTGTAGACACTATAGAAGCAAAATAAATAGTGACATGTTAGGGTAGCTAGTGCATTAGCAGAATAGCCAGCAAATTGGCAGAGTAAACAGTGGTTTGCAGGAAAGACAGCGAATTGGCAAGGTAGAAAAAAATTAGACAAAGTACACAGAGAACTGGCAGAGCAGACATTCATTTGTTATGGTAGACAGTGATTTGGGACAGTAGACAGTGAATTTTCAATGTAGACAGCTGTGAATTGACAAGATAGACAGTGAATAGACAAAACAGACAACAAAATGGTAGTGTAGACAAATGTACATCTAAAGATGTCACCAAACTACAAAAGATCACTCATTCTCTCCTATTTCTATGAAATTTAAACCCCAGAAATGCCCGCACTGCCTTTGTTGATATGAATGAGTTATTAAAACAGTGATGTATTTTACTCTAAACTAAGTGTTGTTTTGATTAATTAAAATTTCATAATGATTTTGATATGATTTCTTTTTTAGTCCCCACTAAATGCAACATTAATTAATTGAAATTTCTTTGCTTCACTGCATTCAGTATGTTAGCACTCACTGTGGAAAGTGCCATATTATATAGAGAGAAAAATCTAAAGTGCTATGCTTGAGACCCATTTTTTTGCTCTAACTGAAACTATTTCTCTACATTAAAATCACTAGTATCTTTAAAGAAAAGCATGAATGTTTCACAATCTCATTTACTTTATAATTTACATGAATTCATTGAAATTCAACTATTTAAGCAATCAACTTGTTTAGTATGCAATGAAAATATTATTATTACTTTAAAAATATAATAAAAAAGTTATTATTGCTTGGAAATTCATAAAATCACAATAATTATATCAAAAGGCAAAAACGTTGTTTCTTTTATAATTAGATTTCATTGGAAATTCATGCTAAAACATTATTTAGTACTTTAGTATGTTTTTATTGTTTTCAGAGCTTATACTTTATTAATGTCTGGTTTGTTTCAATATAAACCCATCTGTCATATGATAAGAGAAAAACAAATTGCCTTATGTTTTATATATTTTGTAAATATTCTGAAAATTTATAGACCTGCATCATCTTGTTTTCAGCAGTCCAAGTTATGAAATTACTTAGATG
>NC_142931.1:71088997-71091497 GCF_046866305.1 Octopus bimaculoides | reverse complement strand
CTTGTAATAAATGTTTTAATCTTCTGTTAAATAACTTAGACGTTTGTGTGGAATAGAATATCTTAATATGATTATAATACTTATGCAGTGAGCTGGCAGAATCATTAGCCAGCTGGACAAAATGTTTAGTAGTACTTTGTCTAGTATCTGTGAATATAATATCTGTTAAGTAAAGATCAAACTGAATGAAACAAAGTATATGAAACAAGGTGGTGAGCTTGCAGAATTATTAGCATGCAGGGCAAAATGCTTAACAGAATTTCATCTATCTTTGTGTTCTGAGTTCAAATTCTGCCGAGATCGCCTTTGCCTTTCATCCTTTCGTGGTCAAAGAAATAAGTGTCAGGTGAACTCTTGTGGGGAGGGGACGATGTAATTGACTTTACCCCTCCCCTAAACTTGCTGGCTTTGTATCAAAATTTGAAATCAATATAATACTTAGACCTTGTAATCTAGTTGAACATTTAGAATTATTTAATTTCATATATTTTGTTTCAGTCAGTTTGATCTTTACTTATCAGATATTATATTCCTAGATGCTGGCTGACATAATCTCAAAATGCATGCAGCTTCCTTACGAATATTTCATATACTTTTTCTACATGTGTATGAAGAAAGAAACCTTTTTTCTCTGGAAACCGAACCCAATAAAGAACTTCTAGATGGTTGCCTTACCTGCAAGAAATAGTTGGAAAATAGCACTCAAAATTCCACCCTACTGCTATAGATACTCCATTCATTGAATGAAAGGAATATTTTTTATCAAAGATCTGCTCAATCAGGGCTGACATGATGCTATGATACTATGCAACATCACATGTGTAAACTCCCTTCTTCCCTTCTCAACTAACAATGTTCTAACCATACCTTAAACAGATTTTACCTCTATGACTTATGTCCAGTTCATAGATATCATTTACTGTTAACTGTTTTGTGCAGCTGTCAATACTGAAGTTCTACTTGTCTGTCAGCATGTCACTGATCCTAAAGTATTTTTAGAAGGTTACCTTTTTCAGTAATGTCAATTCATAAGGGATGGTTTCCCAGTTTCTATGGCATATAAATTCCCCAACTGGACAGGACACCAGTTCATCATTTTTGCCAGCTGAGTGGACTGGAGCAATGTAAAATGAAGTATTTTGCTCAAGAACACAATGTGTCAATCAGTCTAAGAAATGGAAGGACAATCTTATGATCATGAGTCAAACACCCTAATCACTAAACTATGCACCTCCACAACTTTGGTGTGAGCTTATTATTTGTACTTAACTGACAATACTGAATTCATTATTATTCCATTCCTGCATAAGAAACAATGCAGCATGGCCCTAGGTTTTGTGCTCCTGCACTGCAATCATTGCCATATTGACATTCAGGTCCTTTTAAAATTACACCATGCTTTTGGTTCCTCAGTGGCATCAATACCACCGAGGATTGTTCAGGTTCTTTTAGTTAATCTGGTCTTAAACCATTTAACTATTCCACAAGGTTAATATAACAAATAAAGATTCCCCTTCTTAATTTTTACAGCAAACACAAAACAATATCAATACACTCCTATTTTTGATGAGGCGTTTCCTAAATTTATTTCTTTATTGCTCACAAGGGGTTAAACATAGAGGGGACGAAGAAGGACAGACAAAGGGATTAAGTTGATTACATTGACCCCAGTGCATAACTGGTACTTACTTAATCAACTTCCGAAAGGATCAAAGGCAAAGTTGAATTCAGTGGAATTTGAACTCAGAACATAAAGGCTGTTGAAATATCATTAGGTATTTTGCCTGGCATGTTAACGACTCTGTCAGCTTGCCACCTTGAGGCATTTTCCATATTAATACCAGAAAATATAGCTTGACTATTTGCTGAAAAAACTACGAGGAAAAACTTGAAGTCCCTGAAATCATGAACTTTTATTAAATTTCACTCTACATTCAGTATTCATCCACTCCATTAGTATATGTCCTAGAGCTATGCTGAAACTAGCTTTAAAATAACAACCTTAAAACAACCTGTATGTATGTATGTGCGTATATGTATGTATTTGTGTGTATGTATGCATGCATGTGTATATGCATGCGTGGGTGTGTATGTATATATATATATACGTACATACGTATGCATGTATGTATGTAGGTATGTATATATCTATGTATGTATGTATGTAGGTATGTATATATCTATGTATGTATGTCATTATTCAGTTTTATTTCAAGATTTTTTGCTAATAGAGAAAGAACCAGTTTCTAACTTGAGATTCAAGGTTTCTTCATTGGAATTTCAACAATATCAATAGGGTATTTTAGCATGTATGTGTGTATGTGTGCAGTATATAGAGTCAGTGCCTGTGCAATATGTATGTTTTGTGCCAAGCTCTACTCTCTGTTTTGGCATTGTTTCTATGGCTGGATGTTCTTCCTAATATCAACCACTTAAAAAAGTGTAGCAGGTATTTTTATTTGGCACCAGCAGCAGTGAGGTCACCATGTAGTTTGCAAGA